>NC_092097.1:24249244-24264244 GCF_045679555.1 Salvelinus alpinus
TTTTCTGACTGCATTCTCCCTCTGTTTCCTCTGAAACCTCCAGCACTGGACACAAACCCTCAACCGTACCTCACACAAGTAGCTCTTTATTCTGTGTTGTTGCACCTGCGTGTCTGTGTGTGCGTCTGTGTGTGTATGCAGTGGTTATTTCCTCCCTTATATGCCTTACCAACCTCAAACATACCACCCTCTTGCTTTCCATCTTTCCCTCTCTTCCTCTCTCACTCTCTCTCTCTCTTTCCCTCTCTTCCTCTCTCATTCCCTCTCTGTCTCTCTCTTTCCCTCTCTTCCTATCTCACTCTCTCTCTTTCCCTCTCTTCCTCTCTCACTCTCTCTCTGTCTCTCTCTTTCAATTCAATTCAATTCAATTTGCTTTATTGGCATGACGTAACAGTGTACATATTGCCAAAGCTTATTTACAATATAAAAAAGAGAATCAAAATTGTCAACGGGACAACAGTAACAACAATAACCAAGTGTCAAAATAACCATACATTGAACAATAACAATAAACATACAGTAGAGTACATGTGCAGGTTGATTGGTCTGTCAGACACTGTCCCTCAACTTATGGCAGGCAGCAATGTAGTGCGCTGCCAACCCACAGCTCTCTGCGTCCTCCCCCAACAGGACGGGTAGCCTATCCTCATCAGAGAGGTCTTTGAAACCTTGAATAAGAGTTTCAAATTTGGGGAAATGACACTCTCTAATTGTTTTGTATTTTTGACATTTTGTCAGGAAATGCAGCTCTGTCTCGGGTTCTGCTGTTGTGCAGTGGTTGCACAGTCTTTCCTCTACAGGGAGCCAGGTTTTCCTGTGTCTACCCTTCTCAATGGCAAGGCTGTGCTCACTGAGCCTGTACTTTGTCAAGGTTTTTCTAAGGTTTTGATCAGTAACCATGGTCAAATATTTAGCCACGGTGTACTGTCGATTTAGGGCCAGATAGCACTGCATTTTGCTTTGTGTTTGTGCTTGTGTTTCCCAATAAGCAATATAGTTTTGTTTTGACTGTGTTGTAATTTGGTTTATCCTGATTGATTGGATGTTCTGGTCCTGAGGCTTCGGTGTGTTAGTAGAACAGGTTTGTGAACTCAGCCCCAGGACCAGCTGGATGAGGGGACTCTTTTCTTTGCTCAGCTCTTGGCATTGCAGGGCTTGGTAATGATATGAGAGGGGGTCACTGTATTTTAGATGTTTCCAAAACTTAATTGCTCTTTTTTGAGTTTTTATTATTAGTGGATATTTGCCTAATTCTGCCCTGCATGCATTGTTTGTAGTTTTCCTCTGGACATGTAGGATAATCTTACAGAACTCTGCATGCAGGGTTTCAATGGGATGTTTGTCCCATTTGATGAAATCTTGTTTTGCAAGTGGACCCCACACCTCACTGCCATAAAGTGCAATTGGTTCAATGATATATTCAATTAGTTTTAGCCAAATTTTAATAGGTATTTCAATTTGAATTTGCTTTTTAATGGCGTAGAATGCCCTGCGTGCTTTCTCTCTCAGTTCATTCACTGCCTCATTAAGGTGTCCAGTTGAGCTTATTTTTAAACCTAAGTAATTGTAGTGTGTGCAGTACTCTATATATTTTGTACCAATTGAGAACTTTGGTCTAATTCCCTGAGATCTGGATCTTCTCTGGAAAATCATTATTTTAGTCTTTTTTGGGTTTACTGCCAGGGCCCAGGTCTGGCAGTACTGCTCTAGCAGGTCCAGGCTCTGCTGTAGGCCATGTGCTGTGGGTGACAGCAGGCATAGGTCATCTGCGAAGAGTAGGCATTTAACCTCTGAATTGTGGAGACTAACACCAGGGGCTGAGGATTTTTCTAGAATAGTGGCCAATTCGTTGATGTAAATATTGAAGAGTGCAGGGCTCAGATTACAACCCTGACGAAGGCCCCGCCCCTGGTTAAAGAATTATGTTCTTTTCTTGCCAATTTTAATGCTGCACGTCTCTCTCTTTCCCTCTCTTCCTCTCTCACTCTCTCTCTGTCTCTCTCCTTCCCTCTCTTCCTATCTCACTCTCTCTCTTTCCCTCTCTTCCTCTCCCACTCTCTCTCTGTCTCCCTCTTTCCCTCTCTTCCTCTCACTCCCTCTCCCTCTTTCCCTCTCTTCCCCTCACTCCCTCTCTCTCTTTCCCTCTCTTCCTCTCTCACTCTCTCTCTGTCTCTCTCCTTCCCTCTCTTCCTATCTCACTCTCTCTCTTTCCCTCTCTTCCTCTCACTCCCTCTCCCTCTTTCCCTCTCTTCCCCTCACTCCCTCTCTCTCTTTCCCTCTCTTCCTCTCCCACTCTCTCTCTGTCTCCCTCTTTCCCTCTCTTCCCCTCACTCCCTCTCCCTCTTTCCCTCTCTTCCTCTCACTCCCTCTCCCTCTTTCCCTCTCTTCCCCTCACTCTTTCCCTCTCTTCCCCTCACTCCCTCTCTCTCTTTCCCTCTCTTCCCCTCACTCCCTCTCTCTCTTTCCCTCTCTTCCTCTCTCGCGCCCTCTCTGCTTGACGGAAGAGAATCTCAACCGTTCCTCTAGTTCCTGGAGTTACAGTCGGTCTAGTCAGAATCTCTACTGTGTATCTAATTTATCATACCATGATGCAATGGAGATATTTACATCTCTCTGTCTCTCTCTCTCTCTCTTTCCTTCTCTTTTGCTCCATGAAGAGTAGAACAGTGATCTATGTATTTGTGTTCTCCTGTCATCACCACTCAATATCCCCCACTCCCCCCTCTCCAGCCCAGATCTGAGTTCCGTGCCAGTAAGCATTGCATGGTCCTTTGATATCACAGCTATACCTTAAATACCCGTTTTTTCCCCCTTTCTCTCTCTCTGTCTCTCTTTCCCCTTTTCTCCTAACCTCCTCTATTCTCCTCATCCACCTGAAGTACAGTGCAGTGTAGGTGGTTAAACACCCTGCCTAGATGCACTGAAACAGAGAGGAACCACTGAGCCTCTTTACACACACACACACGCAAACACACCCCTTACAGAAAAACCACATGAATTTCACGTGATCACATGTGAAGTGTGTGTGTTTTCATGTGATCATGTTATGTTATGTGAAGTTAATGTGATAACATGAAACTACACATGTGAAATTGTGTGATATTCCACATGTAAAATCATGAGATACACACACACACACAGTGCTTTTCACAGGCGGCGTTGTCAGAATACAATGCCGTCTCTTCCTGTGCCCCTTGGGAGCCTGGGAAAAATCACAGCCATCTCCAGCCGTCAAACCCCTCCACCGGCCTCTCTCTCTCTCTCTCTCTCTCTCTCTCTCTCTCTCTCTCTCTCTCTCTCTCTCTCTCTATCTCTCTCTCTTTTTGGTTATAGTAGCAGGTTGCAGGGTAAAGTGAGGGAAGGCTATTGATAGGGCTGGGCGATATGGCCAAAATATAATATCCCAATTTTGGGATATTATATGATGGTATTAAATTATGGTATGATGGTATTTGATGGTGTTTTGTTTTTCAATGATAAAAGTGTGCTTTCATTTTGCTTGATGAGTTATTCATGCACTGTACATTCTAAGTGATTTCAAGGTGTCTTTCTCTATTCTCATTGTTTTATACTGTTCAATTAAACTTAAACCCAAAATTATTTTCAGCTTTTTCAAAAATAAAATGCATTTCCTGCACTAATTTGAGATCATTTTCAGACTGCAATTTAGGACTGCACGATATGGGCAAAAAAACTATGCCTTATTTTTAACCAAATATTGCAATTACTATTTGACTTGCGACTTGAGTGAACACTTGTGTGAACTGTTGAAATCATGGAAATATAATGATTATTCAAATTCTATAGTTAGATTATAATATTGGGCTCTTTGAATACAGTGTTTGACATGACAACGAACTCAGAAAGCCAGGGAGGAGTTATTGTGACAGGGTAGGAACCAAAGTGTTGGTCAGTGTTTCCTAGGGTACCCTATAATCTTTGACTACATTAAATGTTTTCTCTTAGCTACTTCATGTAGCTAACATATTCATGCATCGCCTATTCCTCTTTGATTTAGAAGATACTGTTTCACAAACACCTCCCACACATGCGGTGACCTCACCTGGTTTAAATGGTGTCTCTAGAGACAAAATCTCTCTCATCGTCACTCAATGCCTAGGTTTACCTCCACTGTATTCACATCCTACCATACCCTTGTCTGTACATTTTGCCTTGAATCTATTCTTGCGCGCCCAGAAACCTGCTCCTTTTACTCTCTGTTCTGAATGCACTAGACAACCAGTTCTCATAGCCTTTAGCCGTACCATTATCCTACTCCTCCCCTGTTCCTCTGGTGATGTAGAGGTTAATCTAAGCCCTGCAGTGCCTAGCTCCACTCCCATTCCCCAGGCGCTCTCATTTGTTGACTTCTGTAACCGTAAAAGCCTTGGTTTCATGCATGTTAACATTAGAAGCATCCTCCCTAAGTTTGTTTTATTCACTGCTTTAGCACACTCTGCCAACCCGGATGTCCCAGCCCTGTAGGAATCCTGGCTTAGGAAGGCCACCTACAATCCTTTCCGACAAGATAGAACTGCTAAAGGGGGCGGAGTTGCAATCTACTACAGAGATAGCCTGTAGAGTTCTGCCATACTATCCAGGTCTGTGCCCAAACAAAATCGAGCTTCTACTTTTAAAAATCCACCTTTCCAGAAAAAAAGTCTCTCACCGTTGTCGCTTGTTATAGACCACCTTCAGCCCCCAGTTGTGCCCTGGACACCATATGTGAATTGATTGTCCCCCATCTATCTTCAGAGCTCGTACTGTTAGGTGACCTAAACTGGGACATGCTTAACACTTCGGCCGTCCTACAATCTAAGCTAGATGTCCCCAATCTCACACAAATTATCAATGAACCTACCAGGTACAACCCCAAATCCGTAAACACGGGCACCCTCATAGATATCATCCTAACCAACCTGCCCTCCAAATACACCTCTGCTGTCTTCAACCAGGATCTCAGCGATCACTGCCTCATTGCCTGCGTCCGTAATGGGTCTGCGGTCAAACAACCACCCCTCATCACTGTCAAACGCTCCCTAAAACACTTCATTGAGCAGGCCTTTCTAATCAACCTGGCCCGGGTATCCTGGAAGGATATTGACCTCATTCCGTTGGTAGAGGATGCCTGGTTATTCTTTAAAAGTGCTTTCCTCACCATCTTAAATAAGCATGCCCCATTCAAAAAATGTAGAACCAGGAACAGATATAGCCCTTGGTTCACTCCAGACTTGACTGCCCTTGGCCAGCACAAAAACATCCTGTGGCGTACTGCATTAGCATCGAATAGCCCCCGCGATACGCAACTTTTCAGGGAAGTTAGGAAACAATATACTCAGGCAGTTAGGAAAGCAAAGGCTAGCTTTTTCAAACAGAAATTAGCATCCTGTAGCACAAACTCCAAAAAGTTCTGGGACTGTAAAGTCCATGGAGAATAACAGCACCTCCTCCCAACTGCCCACTGCACTGTGGCTAGGAAACACTGTCACCACCGATAAATCCACAATAATTGAGAATTTCAGTAAGCATTTTTCTACGGCTGGCCATGCTTTCTACCTGGCTACCCCTACCCCGGTCAACAGCCCTGCACCCCCCACAGCAACTTGCCCAAGCCCCCCCCATTTCTCCTTCACCCAAATCCAGACACCCACATCAGATGTTCTGAAAGAGTTGCAAAATCTGGACCCCTACAAATCAGCTGGGCTAGACAATCTGGACCCTCTCTTTCTAAAATGATCTGCCCGAAATTGTTGCAACCCCTATTACTAGCCTGTTCAACTTCTCTTTCATATCGTCTGAGATCCCCCAAAGATTGGAAAGCTGCCGCGGTCATCCCCCTCTTCAAAGGGGGAGACACTCTAGACCCAAACTGTTATAGAGCCATATCGATCCTACCCTGCCTTTCTAAGGTCTTCGAAAGCCAAGTTAACAAACAGATCACCGACCAGATCCCACCGTACCTTCTCCGCTATGCAATCTGGTTTCCGAGCTGGTCATGGGTGCACCTCAGCCACGCTCAAGGTCCTAAACAATATCATAACCGCCATCGATAAAAGACAATACTATGCAGCCGTATTCATCGACCTGGCCAAGGCTTTCGACTCTGTCAATCACCACAATCTTATCGGCAGACTCAACAGCCTTGGTTTCTCAAATGACTGCCTCGCCTGGTTCACCAACTACTTCTCAGACAGCGTTCAGTATGTCTAATCGGAGGGCCTGTTGTCCGGACCTCTGGCAGTCTCTATGGGGTGCCACAGGGTTAAATTCCCGGGCCGACTCTTTTCTCTGTATACATCTATGATGTCGCTCTTGCTGCTGGTGATTCTCTGATCCACCTCTACGCAGACAACACCATTCTGTATACTTCTGGCCCTTCTTTGGACACTGTGTTAACTAACCTCCAGACGAGCTTCAATGCCATACAACTCTCCTTCCGTGGCCTCCAACTGCTCTTAAATGCAAGTAGAACTAAATGCATGGTCTTCAACCGATCGCTGCCCGCATCTGTCCTCCCGTCCAGCATCACTACTCTGGACGGCTCCGACTTAGAATATGTGGATAACTACAAATACCTAGGTGTCTGGTTAGACTGTAAACTCTCCTTCCAGACTCACATCAAACATCTCCAATCCAAAATTAAATCTAGAATCGGCTTCCTATTTCGCAACAAAGCCTCCTTCACTCATGTTGCCAAACATACCCTCGTAAAACTGACTATCCTACCGATCCTTGACTTTGGCGATGTCATTTACAAAATAGCCTCCAACACTCTACGCAGCAAATTGGATGCAGTCTATCACAGTGCCATCTGTTTTGTCACCAAAGCCCCATATACTACCCACCACTGCGACCTGTATGCTCTTGTTGGCTGGCCCTCGCTTCATATTCGCTGCCATACCCACTGGCTCCTGATCATCTATAAGTCTTTACTAGGTAAAGCCCCGCCTTATCTGAGCTCACTGGTCACCATAGCAGCACCCACCCGTAGCACGCCCTCCAGCAGGTATATTTCACTGGTCACCCCCAAAGCCAATTCCGCCTTTGGCCGCCTTTCCTTCCAGTTCTCTGCTGCCAATGACTGGAACGAATTGCAAAAATCACTGAAGCTGGAGACTCATATCTCCCTCACTAACTTTAAGCATCAGCTGTCAGAGCAGCTTGCCTAGCATTGCACCTGTACATAGCCCACCTGTAAATAGCCCATCCAACTACCTCATCCCCATATATTATTTTCTCCTTTGCACCCCAGTATCTCTACTTGCACATTCATCTTCTGCACATCTATCACTCCAGTGTTTAATTGCTATATTGTAATTACTTCGCCACTACAGCCTATTTATTGCCTTACCTCCCTAATCTTACCTCATTTGCACACACTGTATATAGACTTTTCTAATGTGTTATTGACTGTACGTTTGTTTATTCCATGTGTAACTTTGTGTTGTTGTTTGTGTCACACTGCTTTGCTTTATCTTGGCCAGGTCGCAGTTGTAAATGAGAACTTGTTCTCAACTGGCCTCCCTGGTTAAACAAAGGTGAAATAAAAAATGGTGGAGCATTTTCATTGAGTGACACCTCTTTGAGTGACACCTCTTTGAGTGACAGGGGGCTTGGTCTGTGTGGAAAGTGGCATGGAGAAAGAGAGAGAGCGGAGAGAGATTAAAAAACAAACAGGCGTTACAAATGGCAGAAGTGTATCACATTAACAAACCAAACATTGAAATACCGTTATAAAAGGTACAGTAAAAACCCAAACTGGTCCCTGCATAAATACCGGTATCTACACTGAGTGTACAAAACAAAAACATCAGGAACACCTGCTCTTTCCATGACGTAGACTCACCAAGTGAATCCAGGTGAAATAATTATTTTTAAGCCTTGAGACAATTGAGACATGGATTGTGTATGTGTGCAATTCAGAGGCAAGACAAAAGATTGAAGTGCCTTTGAACATGGTATGGTAGTAGGTGCCAGGCGTACCGGTTTCAGTGTGTCAAGAACTGCAACGTTGCTGGGGTTTTGACGCTCAACATTTTCCTGTGTGTATCCAGAATGGTCCACCACCCAAAGGACATCCAGCCAACTTGACGCAATTGTGGGAAGCATTGGCGTCAACATGGACCAGCATCCCTGTGGAACGCTTTCGGCACCTTGTAGCCCATGCTCCGACCAATGAAGTATTTTCTAAGGGCAAAAGGGGGTACAACTCAATATTAGGAAGGTGGCTGCTAATGTTTTGTAAAGTCAGTGTAGTGAAATACTATATACCGCCCAGCCCTAGGTAGTGAGAGGAGTGAAAGTGTAAAAGTGTAGGGTGTGTGAGAAAGAGAGCGAGAGAGTCCCTACAGGCAGATAGATGTACCAGAAGGGGAGTGGGTAAGAGGGTGAGAGAGATGGTTGGGGGAATGGTGGAGGGAGGGCTGTGGGATAGAGGGAGAGGGGGTGGGGGATGTAGGGAGGGGTGTATTTCTGAGATGTGTCAGAAAAGGGCGCCTGGGCCTCCCTGTGGAATGTGCCCTGTCTGCCTCTCCAGAAAGAACAGAACGAGAGAAAAGAGAGAGGACAGAGGAGAGGGGGGAAGACCAGTCCTGCCTCCCCACCCTGAGACCAGAGGGAGATGGAACAACTCAAGCTGTACCCCATACCCAGAAAGAACAGCGCAAGAGAGAAAGAAAGAGAGCGAGTATGAGAGGAGGAACCAGGAGTGAACACAAGTGGAGCCCCCAGCCTCTCTCACAAAGCCAGGATTCCTGCATGTTGTTTTTTTCTCTCTCAATCTATTAAGTGTTCTTCACTTAAAATTCTCTCTTTCTTTCTTGCTCTCTTTCTTGCTCTATCACTTTCTACCCCTGACCAGACGGCCTCTCCAGAGACAGCATGGTGCTCCCTTTTTCTCTGAGGGGTGAGAAGAGGGAGGGAGAGGGAGGAGGTTGATTCCACAGGACTGTATGTTAAATTGTGCGTAACAGGTTACAAACATCACCAGACAAATCCCTCCCAAAACTCAAAGCCCTCTGTGTGCGCTTATTCACATGCATGTGTGCGTGTGTGTGTGTGTGTGTGTGTGTGTGTGTGTGTGTGTGTGTACGTGTGTGTTTGTGTGTGTGACGAGAACCAGGTGTCTCCCTCGCTTTCCTTTATTTCCCCCTTTATTTCCCCCTTAGTCTATTATTTTTAATGTAGGCTTGATCACTAAGTGTTCACCAGTACCTCTATCCCTCCCTCTCTTTTCTAGATCCCTCCCTCTCTTTTATATTACCCCCTCCATTTCATTCTCTCCCCTTTTTCTCTCTGACATTCCACCTGCTGTAGAAGCCTGGGTCTCTGCCAGCTCACTGTGCAGGGGGTGAAAGAGAAAGAGAGAGAATGAAAGAGAGAGGGAGGGAGAGAAAGGGGGGACCGAGGGAGAGAAAAGTGAAGCTCACTGCCACTGAAGTGCCATTTCCTCTTGGAGTGCCACTCAACTGTAAAGGAAAATAAGGAAGGAAAAAGAGAGTGACTCACATTTCAGACTAAAACACAGTCAGCATCATTGACGTACACACACACACACAGAGACAGAGACAGAGAGTCAGATACAGATTGAAGTTAGGTCATCTGTGCCCTGGGGAGTTGGGTGAAACAATGACCGTTTCAGAACAAGCTTTGAGTTTGGAAATCTATCTCCTCCCTCTCTTCTTCCTCTATATAGTTGACCATACAGCCACAGTATGACCAATGACTTTAGACTATTTAACATCACAGGAAACCATGCGCTATCTATCAACCATCTAGCATCTAGCATCTACCATTAACCATCTACCATCTATCATCTACCATCTACCATCTACCATCAACCATCTACCATCTACCATCAACCATCTACCATCTACCATCAGCCATCTACCATCTACCATCAGCCATCAACTATCTACCATCTACCATCTACCATCAACCATCTACCATCAACCATCTACCATCTACCATCAGCCATCTACCATCTACCATCAGCCATCTACCATCTACCATCTACCATCAACCATCTACCATCAACCATCTACCATCAACCATCTACCATCTACCATCAGCCATCTACCATCTACCATCTACCATCAACCATCAACCATCTACCATCTACCATCAACCATCTACCATCTACCATCTAGCATCTAGCATCTAGCATCTACCATCTCATAGATCTGGCTGCTTATCTCCCTGATCTCTACACACACACACACACACACACACACACACACACACACACACACACACACACACACACACACACACACACACACACACACACACACACACACACACACACACACACACGCGCACACACACACACACACACACACACACACACACACACACACACACACACACACACACACACACTGCATATCTCCCATGTCTATGTGTGTGTGGATATCTGAGATCTTTATTTCTTCTCTGTGATTTCCAATCATCACTGTGGCTTCTTAATTACCTCCTTCATTAACTCACATTAGTTCTCTCTCTCTGTGTGTGTGTGTGTGTGTGTGTGTGTGTGTGTGTGTGTGTGTGTGTGTGTGTGTGTGTGTGTGTGTGTGTGTGTGTGTGTGTGTGTGTGTGTGTGTGTGTGTGTGTGTGTGTGAATAGTAAGGGAGGTGATTGGGCCAATGGAATCAGGTCCTGGAGGTGACTAGAGGTCACAGTGACACTAGTGTCCTCTCTTCAGGTTCACTTCCAGGTCAGGGAGAGAGGGATGGATGGACAGGGCTGAGGCACAGAGGATGGAGAAGGAGGGCTGGCTAGAACAGAGTGTGCCGGGTAGAGGAGGGAGGGGTGTGTGTGCATATGTTTAAACTCAGTTCTAATATCTCTTCTCTGATTGGACAGAGGTGATTTGGACAAAGCAGAGAAACCTCAATAACACCAGTGACTGTGTGTGTATGTGACTGTGTGCGTATGTGACTGTGAGCGTATGTGACTGTGAGCGTATGTGACTGTGTGCGTATGTGACTGTGTGTACGTGACTGTGTGTGTATGTGACTGTGTGTGTGCTTGGGTGTGAACGTGTGTGTGTATGTGACTGTGTGTGTATGTGACTGTGTGTGTATGTGACTGTGTGCGTATGTGACTGTGTGTATGTGACTGTGTGTGTATGTGACTGTGTGCGTATGTGACTGTGTGTATGTGACTGTGTGTGTATGTGACTGTGTGCGTATGTGACTGTGTGTATGTGACTGTGTGTGTATGTGACTGTGTGCGTATGTGACTGTGTGTGTATGTGACTGTGTGCGTATGTGACTGTGTGTATGTGACTGTGTGTGTATGTGACTGTGTGCGTATGTGACTGTGTGTATGTGACTGTGTGTGTATGTGACTGTGTGCGTATGTGACTGTGTGTATGTGACTGTGTGTGTATGTGACTGTGTGTGTATGTGACTGTGTGCGTATGTGACTGTGTGTATGTGACTGTGTGTGTATGTGACTGTGTGCGTATGTGACTGTGTGTATGTGACTGTGTGTGTATGTGACTGTGTGCGTATGTGACTGTGTGCGTATGTGACTGTGTGTGTATGTGACTGTGTGCGTATGTGACTGTGTGTGTATGTGACTGTGTGCGTATGTGACTGTGTGTGTATGTGACTGTGTGCGTATGTGACTGTGTGTATGTGACTGTGTGTGTATGTGACTGTGTGCGTATGTGACTGTGTGTATGTGACTGTGTGTGTATGTGACTGTGTGTGTATGTGACTGTGTGCGTATGTGACTGTGTGCGTATGTGACTGTGTGTGTATGTGACTGTGTGTGTATGTGACTGTGTGCGTATGTGACTGTGTGTATGTGACTGTGTGTGTATGTGACTGTGTGTATGTGACTGTGTGTGTATGTGACTGTGTGTGTATGTGACTGTGTGTGTATGTGACTGTGTGTGTATGTGACTGTGTGCGTATGTGACTGTGTGCGTATGTGACTGTGTGTGTATGTGACTGTGTGCGTATGTGACTGTGCGTATGTGACTGTGTGCGTATGTGACTGTGTGCGTATGTGACTGTGTGTGTATGTGACTGTGTGTGTATGTGACTGTGTGTGTATGTGACTGTGTGCGTATGTGACTGTGTGTATGTGACTGTGTGTGTATGTGACTGTGTGCGTATGTGACTGTGTGTATGTGACTGTGTGTGTATGTGACTGTGTGTGTATGTGACTGTGTGCATATGTGACTGGGTGTATGTGACTGTGTGTGTATGTGACTGTGTGCGTATGTGACTGTGTATGTGACTGTGCGTGTATGTGACTGTGTGTGTATGTGACTGTGTGCGTATGTGACTGTGTGCGTATGTGACTGTGTGTGTATGTGACTGTGTGTACGTGACTGTGTGTGTATGTGACTGTGTGTGTGCTTGGGTGTGAACGTGTGTGTGTATGTGACTGTGTGTGTATGTGACTGTGTGTGTATGTGACTGTGTGCGTATGTGACTGTGTGTATGTGACTGTGTGTGTATGTGACTGTGTGCGTATGTGACTGTGTGTATGTGACTGTGTGTGTATGTGACTGTGTGCGTATGTGACTGTGTGTATGTGACTGTGTGTGTATGTGACTGTGTGTGTGTATGTGACTGTGTGCGTATGTGACTGTGTGTGTATGTGACTGTGTGCGTATGTGACTGTGTGTACGTGACTGTGTGTGTATGTGACTGTGTGTGTGCTTGGGTGTGAACGTGTGTGTGTATGTGACTGTGTGTGTATGTGACTGTGTGTGTATGTGACTGTGAGCGTATGTGACTGTGTGCGTATGTGACTGTGTGTACGTGACTGTGTGTGTATGTGACTGTGTGTGTGCTTGGGTGTGAACGTGTGTGTGTATGTGACTGTGTGTGTATGTGACTGTGTGTGTATGTGACTGTGTGCGTATGTGACTGTGTGTATGTGACTGTGTGTGTATGTGACTGTGTGCGTATGTGACTGTGTGTATGTGACTGTGTGTGTATGTGACTGTGTGCGTATGTGACTGTGTGTATGTGACTGTGTGTTTATGTGACTGTGTGTGTATGTGACTGTGTGCGTATGTGACTGTGTGTGTATGTGACTGTGTGCGTATGTGACTGTGTGTATGTGACTGTGTGTGTATGTGACTGTGTGCGTATGTGACTGTGTGTATGTGACTGTGTGTGTATGTGACTGTGTGCGTATGTGACTGTGTGTATGTGACTGTGTGTGTATGTGACTGTGTGTGTATGTGACTGTGTGCGTATGTGACTGTGTGTATGTGACTGTGTGTGTATGTGACTGTGTGCGTATGTGACTGTGTGTATGTGACTGTGTGTGTATGTGACTGTGTGTGTATGTGACTGTGTGCGTATGTGACTGTGTGTGTATGTGACTGTGTGTGTATGTGACTGTGTACGTATGTGACTGTGTGTATGTGACTGTGTGTGTATGTGACTGTGTGCGTATGTGACTGTGTGTATGTGACTGTGTGTGTATGTGACTGTGTGCGTATGTGACTGTGTGCGTATGTGACTGTGTGTGTATGTGACTGTGTGCGTATGTGACTGTGTGCGTATGTGACTGTGTGCGTATGTGACTGTGTGCGTATGTGACTGTGTGCGTATGTGACTGTGTGTATGTGACTGTGTGTGTATGTGACTGTGTGCGTATGTGACTGTGTGCGTATGTGACTGTGTGCGTATGTGACTGTGTGCGTATGTGACTGTGTGCGTATGTGACTGTGTGCGTATGTGACTGTGTGCGTATGTGACTGTGTGTATGTGACTGTGTGCGTATGTGACTGTGTGTGTGTTTTGGGGCAGTAAATCGGGGGCCAGTCTGTGTTGGAGTGATGTCACCTCCTAAAAGCATTCCCGTGCTCTGACCTTGCCCTCACACTTTGTGTCTGGGGTCACCACAGTTGACAGGTCACCAGAGGTCACATAGGTTGGGGGAACAGGGGTCTAGGTGAGAGGGGGGAGGGGGGGGACCGTTGCCTAGTGTCACAGAACACCCACTGCTGTTACCACGATGATACAAAGGGACCTCCATAGTGCCCACTTCCTGTTGCATTCTTAAAAGGGGCCCCTCTCGTTCTCTCCCCTTCTCTCCTCTCTTTCCCTGTCTGTCTCCTCCCTCCCTCTCCTCACTCTCTCTTTTTTCTTTCTTCCTTTCATCCTCACCTTTCACTTTCTGTATATATTTTATCCACTTTGGGCAGAATCCTAACTTAGAATCCTGACTTGAGCACTCCCCTTGACTTGAGAGTAAATCATGCATTGATGTCAATAGGATATTGATGCTAAAATGTGCGTTATCTCAAATGAGGATTGGGCTTTAGAAGCCTCCATCAATGACGATATGAGGTTGTGTGGAACTGAGAGTTTAGGGGAGAGGGAACAGTCAGACAGCCTAGGGGTCAGGAATAAATATTTACACACTTGCTATATGGTCTGGTTAGGGAAGAGCCAACACACATTCAGTTAACCACAAATGTATGTTTTTATTTAACCTTTATTTAACTAGGCAAGTCAGGTAAGAACAAATTCTTATTTTCAATGACGGCCTACCCCAGCCAAACCCTAACGACACTGAGCCAATTGTGCGCCGCCTTATGGGACTCCCAATCACGGCCAGTTATGATACATCCTGGAATCAAACCAGGGTCTGTAGTGACGCCTCTAGCACTGAGATGCTTTGCCTTAGACTGCTGCACCACTCGGGAGCCCCCAAATGAGACAGACGACGTCACAGAGTGGGGGGGTTTCTTTAAAGATCATGTAATACTGACAATGTGGATTAAAGACACATGCACTCCTACACACACACACACACACACACACACACACACACACACACACACACACACACACACACACACACACACACACACTCCTGCTCAGATGAAACGTGCATGGAGATGAATGCCTTTCACGTGCTCTCTCCTGCTCTCCGTCTTTTTCCCTTCCTCGCTCCGATAATCCATATTCCTGGTTTATGATTTTTTCACACATTGAGGCCTAATTCTGGAATGCTGGG
>NC_092097.1:24269244-24276744 GCF_045679555.1 Salvelinus alpinus
TTCTCCCTCTCCTTCTATCCCTCAATTTCCATCATTCCTTCTTTTTTTTCCCTCTCCACCCTGTGTGTGTGCGTGCGTGCGTGCGTGTGTCTGTCAATTAGGGTTGGACGGTATCCAGATTTTCATACCATCATACCATTTCTGTACCATACAGGGGTTAACGGTATTACAGAATGTGCACACAAGGGATGCTATTTAAAATAACAAATATATTTCATAATTTCATAATTAATACACCTCTTTTTTGGGGCCCGAAAATCAAACGGTTTTGTTATAGTTCAGTCTTCTGTGATGTATATAATGTGTGGTATTGGTATGCAAACAAATAATTTAACGCATTTCAACTCTATATCTGACATGATACAGATGTCTTCTTTTTGTGAGCCCATAACCATGTGTGTGAGGTGGATACCTTTGTTTAAGACTACCAATTAGATTTGTTTAAAACTGACCCTGACTTAGCCACTGCAGTAAAAGGTTAACTTGTCATTTTTGCAGATTGAAAATGTTTTGAGCTAATACTATGTCCATATTTATATTTAGAAATTAGCATGGCATTTAGCCAATAAATATAATGCAGCTTTGGATTTTATCCCTGTCTTGAAAGCGAGGGTTGAGACCGCTTGGAATTTTACGGAGAGCTTCTCCCGGTTTGCAAAATGAAGGCTAAATGATTGGTCTCCTTTATGAAATTACCCTGTTCATGTAAAAATGACCAAACACACTGACTGTTTTAAGCAAAACTACCAAAACTATTTCTTTGGGTGAACCTGAACAATCCAAATAAAATCTGAATGTTTGGCAACCCCAATCAGCAGTTGGGTGTGAGTTGCGTCCTCTCTGGTATGCTATAGCCTAGGCAGCTGATAGTGGCCGCTTGACCTGCGCTATCGTCTAGGATTGGTGTGCGTACCCGGTAATACACTATGTTTCCCCGGGGGACCGGCGCGTACATAAAGCATCCTCCATTCAGGCTGCAAAGACATTACCTCCTTAACTAGGTTGGCGAGCCGCCCCCCAAAAAATGTCTACTGTCTTAGTAAAATACATTTTTCCACCACAATTTTCAGATTTTCGGACAACTTAGGATGTTGCACACCCTTGGCTGAACGCGATGTGCAACATCCTACATTTCCCCAAAATCCCAAAATGGTGGTGGGAATGCACATCAATCCTAGATGATAGTGCAGATCTAGTGGCAACTATTGGCTGCCTAGGCTAGGTAGGCTACACAACTACACACGTTTTTTCAGTCAGCTCATTTTTATGATCATATTTCTGCTCTTTCTACATTTGAGTATTATAGCAGTATTATAGCAATTATGTGCGCTGTGGTTTCCTCATTGAACAAAAACGTTTTGTGTGACTTGGAGGTGAGGAGCACATCTGGAGCACGGCAGGGTCTCGGGAGTCAGAACAGGTCTTTTGTGAAAAATAGGATGTGAAAAAAAAATATTCAAACGCTAAGGGTTTTCAAACATTACAGCATATTTTGAAGTTCTTTTGGAGTTTGTGAGTTTTTTACTGCGTTGGCTCTGAACACGGCCTTTGCTTTCTTTAATGGGCAGGTTGGGCCATGAGAGGCCTGCTGCAGCCGTTTAAAACCTCAGCTCTCGAACGTACCTCTATATATTGCGGAAACATTACATTAAATCGCTGATTTGGACGGCGGCTGGATGGTGTTTTTGAAGGTGGCTCATGATAATTCCAGCTCAGGGTAATCTGCCCATTTTAAGCTATGAGCTATAGTTTTAGTACACCTATTATATAGGTATAGATTTTGTCTACTTAGCCTCTACTAGTTCTGAGCAATAACTACACAAATGTGTGAGAGAGAGAAGCTGGGATGGAAGAGAAGGCAGGAAGAGACAAATTAAAACCAGAACGAGAGGAAGAGGTGAAGAGAGAGATGAAGAAACTAAGGACTCTGGTCAGAGTGGAGTTTATGTGTAACCCACTGTGAAATTGGCCTCAGTTTAGCAGGCTTTACCGGAGTAATGAGAGCATAGGAGAGCGGTCATAGTAAAGTTAGCCCGTTTGGCAGGCTTTACCGGAGTAATGAGAGCATAGGAGAGCGGTCATAGTAAAGTTAGCCCGTTTGGCAGGCTTTACCGGAGTAATGAGAGCATAGGAGAGCGGTCATAGTAAAGTTAGCCCGTTTGGCAGGCTTTACCGGAGTAATGAGAGCATAGGAGAGCGGTCATAGTAAAGTTAGCCCGTTTGGCAGGCTTTACCGGAGTAATGAGAGCATAGGAGAGCGGTCATAGTAAAGTTAGCCCGTTTGGCAGGCTTTACCGGAGTAATGAGAGCATAGGAGAGCGGTCATAGTAAAGTTAGCCCGTTTGGCAGGCTTTACCGGAGTAATGAGAGCATAGGAGAGCGGTCATAGTAAAGTTAGCCCGTTTGGCAGGCTTTACCGGAGTAATGAGAGCATAGGAGAGCGGTCATAGTAAAGTTAGCCCGTTTGGCAGGCTTTACCGGAGTAATGAGAGCATAGGAGAGCGGTCATAGTAAAGTTAGCCCGTTTGGCAGGCTTTACCGGAGTAATGAGAGCATAGGAGAGCGGTCATAGTAAAGTTAGCCCGTTTGGCAGGCTTTACCGGAGTAATGAGAGCATAGGAGAGCGGTCATAGTAAAGTTAGCCCGTTTAGCAGGCTTTAATGAGAGGTTGCTTCCAAAACCGCCCCCCTCAGTCCTTGTGTCCCTTATCCCTTTACCCAGAGATGAGAAAACCCTGACCCCCTCCAAGCCTTCCTTATTCCTCCTTAGTACTCAAATCAGTTCCCCTATCCCCTAACCACAGACAGAGAGACATGTCCAAGTTCATTTGGTGACCAGCTGTATTCAAGGAATCCCAGCATTATTACACAGGGATTGTGCTGATCTAGTTTAGTATACGTCTAGACTGTATCTGTTTTAGTCTAGACCAGGGATGGGCAACTTAGATGGGGGTGTGGGCCACAAGAAATCTGAACTCATCACGAGGGGTCGCAGTGGCTGCAGTCAGAGGCAGCCCTAGCCTTTTGGGGGCCCTAATAGATTTCTTTGGTATTTACAGTTTTGAATATGATATCTGAGTTAGAGTGACTAACTAAATCAATGGGGTCGGTAATTCAACCGTGATTACTATACGTTTATGTAGCTGGCTAGACTCATTTACAGAGGCTTCTCTGCAGTCACAGAGATAGAAGCTGACATTGATCGCTTTCATGTTAAGGAAGGGCGTTTTGGCGCAAAGTGAGAATTGGGTGCATGTTTCATGAGTTGGATGGTGGAGAGAAGGAGAGAGAGAGAGAGAGAGAAGGAGAGAGAGAAAGGGAGAGAGAATGGTTTGTGTGATGAGTGACAGTGATGCATGCGATACATCAGAAGCGACCGAGGCTGAAACCAAGCCTTCACTTAGATATGCCCCAAAGTCATAAAGCAATCCCACTAACTGTCACCCCCTCAGTAATCAAACCCGCTGCCTCCCTCCCTCACGCCCTCTGTGTGTGTGTGTGTGTGTGTGTGTGTGTGTGTGTGTGTGTGTGTGTGTGTGTGTGTGTGTGTGTGTGTGTGTGTGTGTGTGTGTGTGTGTGTGTGTGTGTGTGTGTGTGTGTGTGTGTGTGTGTGTGTGTAAAACCAGGTGTGGTTATGTTGCCAAACCCCTGGGATGACTGACACACTGGTTCCTGCCTCATGTTACATCTTTTCAATTTCAGCCCACTTTTTTCTCTCTTTTCTTTTCTCTGTCCTTCACTCAGTCTGAGTAAACAGAGAAACAGAGAGAGAGAGAGAGAGGACCCAGGTAGTGGACTGACGTGGCTGGGATGTTGGAGACAGGGGGAGTTAAGGAGGGACTGGGGGAAGCTGGGTGGAGTTTGGGGGAGACAGGGTGGGTCTGAAGTCTCTCTGCCCCCCTGTTTCCCTCCTCTCTCCAGACAACCCCAATGACAGCCCAGCCATGGGGCTGTTTTTCTATGGATGGGGGTGGGGGGTAGGGGGAGGATAGGGGGAGGCGAGGGAGACTGGGTTGTTTTGGCCGTCAACAATGGACCTCAGTCTGTCCTGATGGATTACTACAACATATGGTACCCACCTGTCTCTCTACTCCCTCCCTCCCTCCCTCCCTCCCTCCCTCCCTCCCTCCCTCCCTCCCTCCCTCCCTCCCTCCATGCCTCCCTCCCTCCCTCCCGCCCTCCCTGCCTCCCTCCCGCCCGCCCTCCCTGCCTCCCTCCCTCCCTCTATCCCTCCCTCTCTGCCTCCCTCCCTCTCTGCCTCCCTCTCTCCCTCCCTCCCTGACTCCATCCTTCCCTGCCTCCCTCCTTCCCTGCCTCCCTCCCTCTCTCCCTCCCTCTCTGCCTCCCTCTCTCCCTCCCTCCCTCCCTCCCTCCCTCTCTGCCTCCCTCCCTCCCTCCCTGCCTCCCTCCCTCCCGCCCGCCCTCCCTCCCTCCCTCCCTCCCTCCCTCCCTCCCTCTCTGCCTCCCTCCCTCTCTCCCTCCCTCCCTGCCTCCCTCCTTCCCTGCCTCCCTCCCTCTCTCCCTCCCTCTCTCCCTGCCTCCCTGCCTCCCTCTCTCCCTCCCTCCCTCTCTGCCTCCCTCCCTCCCTGCCTCCCTCCTTCCATGCCTCCCTCCCTGCCTCCCTCCCTCCCTCCCTCTCTCCCGCCCTCCCTGCCTCCCTCCCTCCCTCTCTCCCTGCCTCCCTGCCTCCCTCCCTCCCTCTCTCCCTCCCTCTCTCCCTCCCTCTCTGGCTCCCTCTCTCCCTCCCTCCCTCTCTCCCTCCCTCTCTGCCTCCCTGCCTCCCTCCTTCCATGCCTCCCTCCCTGCCTCCCTCCCTGCCTCCCTCTCTCCCGCCCTCCCTCCCTCTCTCCCTCCCTCCCTCTCTCCCTCCCTCTCTGCCTCCCTCCCTCTCTGCCTCCCTGCCTCCCTCCTTCCCTGCCTCCCTCCCTCCCTCTGTTTATATTTCTCCGCTGCTCCTACGTTCTCTCTCTCCGTCTCGCCCAAACACAGCCGGATTAGAGACCAGATTCATCACAGCAGACCTGTTTGCTTTAGAAACCTGAGCCAAGCACACACACACACACACACACACACACACACACACACACACACACACACACACACACACACACACACACACACACACACACACACACACACACACACACACACACACACACACACACACACACACACACACACACACACACACACACACAAACACACACACACACACAAAGCCTGGGAGAGGCATGCATGGAGAGGTCTGTCCTAGCTCTGTTTGTTGTTGCATATTTGTTATCTTACGTGAGAGTAACGGGTAGAGGAATGAAATCCACTCTCTTAGAAGTGCTTTCACACACTCACACACACACACACCTACACGCACGTACACACATGCCTGCACACACATGCCTGCACACACATGCCTGCACACACACACACACACACACACACACACACACACACACACACACACACACACACACACTCACTCACTCACTCACTCACTCACTCACTCACTCACTCACTCACTCACTCACTCACTCACTCACTCACTCACTCACTCACTCATCAGGGCCACTATGTGCATATACTAAATTAATTCCCCCTCCTTTTCTTCTAATGGGCCCTTCAGCTAACCCCTCCCCCCTGTCCTCCCTCCCCCTCCCCCTTGTCTTCCCTCCCCCTCTCTCTTGTCCTCCCTCCCCCTCTCTCTCGTCCTCCCTCCCCCTCTCTCTCGTCCTCCTTTCCCTCTCTCTCGTCCTCCCTCCCCTATCTCTCGTCCTCCCTCCCCCTCTTTCTCGTCCTCCCCCCTCTCTCGTCCTCCATCCCCCTCTCTCTCGTCCTCCCTCCCTCTCTCTCGTCCTCCTTTCCCTCTCTCTCGTCCTTCCCCCCCATCTCTCGTACTCCCACCCCTCTCTCTCCTCCCCCCTCTCTCTCATCCTCCCTCCCCTATCTCTCGTCCTCCCTCCCCCTCTCTCTCGTCCTCCCTCCCCTCTCTCTCGTCCTTCCTCCCCCATCTCTCGCCTCCCTCCCCTCTCTCTCATCCTCCTCCCCCTCTCTCATCCTTCCTCCCCCTCTCTCTCGTCCTCCCTCCCCTCTCTCTCGTCCTCCCTCCCCTCTCTCATCCTCCCTCCCCTCTCTCTCGTCCTTCCTCCCCTCTCTCGTCCTTCCTCCCCCTCTCTCTCGTCCTCCTTTCCCTCTCTCTCGTCCTTCCTCCCCCTCTCTCGTCCTCCCTTCCCCTCTTTCTCATCCTTCCTCCCCTTTTCTCTCGTCATCCATCCCCTCTCTCTCGTCCTCCCTCCCCCTCTCACTCGTCCTCCCTCCCCTCTCTCTCATCCTCCTCCCCCTCTCTCTCGTCCTCCTCCCCCTCTCTCTCTTTCTTCCTCCCACTCTCTCTCCCCTTCCCTCCCCCTCTCTCGTCCTTCCTCCCCTCTCTCTCGTCCTTCCTCCCCCTCTCTCTCGTCCTCCCTCCCCCTCTCTCTCTTGTCCTCCCTCCCCTCTCTCATCCTCCCTCCCCCTCATCCTCCCTCCCCTCTCTCTCGTCCTCCCTCTCTCTCTCGTTCTCCCTCTCTCTCGTCCTCCCTCCACTTTCTCTCTTGTCCTCCCTACCCCTCTCTCATCCTCCCTCCCCCTCTCTCGTCCTCCTTTCCTTCTCTCCCGTCCTTCCTCCCCCATCGCTCGTCCTCCCTCCTCTCTCTCTCGTCCTCCCTCCTCTCTCTCTCGTCCTCCCTCCCCCTCTCTCTTGTCCTCCCTCCCCCTCTCTCTCGTCCTCTCTCCCCCTCTCTCTCATCCTCCCTCCCCCTCTCTCTCGTCCTCCCTCCCCCTCTCTCTCGTCCCCTCTCCCCTATCTCTCGTCCTCCCTCCCCTATCTCTCATCTTCCCTCCCCTTTCTCTCATCCTCCCTCACTCTCGTCCTCCCTCCCCCTCTCTCTCGTCCTCCTTTACCTCTCTCGTCCTCCCTCTCTCTCTCGTCCTCCCTCTCTCTCGTCCTCCCTCCCCTCTCTCTCGTCCTCCCTCCCCTCTCTCTCTTGTCCCCCCTCCCCCTCTCTCATCCTCCCTCCCCCTCTCTCTCGTCCTCCCTTCCCTCTCTCTCGTCCTTCCTCCCCCATCTCTCGCCTCCCTCCCCTCTCTCTCATCCTCCTCACCCTCTCTCATCCTTCCTCCCCCTCTCTCTCGTCCTCCCTCCCCCTCTCTCTCGTCCTCCCTCCAATCTCTCTCGTCCTCCCTCCCCTCTCTCGTCCTCCCTCCCCTCTCTCTCGTCCTTCCTCCCCTCGCTCTTGTCCTCCTCCCCTCTCTCGTCCTTCCTCCCCCTCTCTCTCGTCCTCCTTTCCCTCTCTCTCGTCCTTCCTCCCCCATCTCTCGTCTTTCCTCCCCCTCTCGTCCTCCCTTCCCCTCTTTCTCATCCTTCCTCCCCTTTTCTCTCGTCCTCCCTCCCCCTCTCCCCCTTTCTCCCTTCCCTCTCTCTCGTCCTCCCTCCCCCTCTCTCTCGTCCTCCTCCCCCCCTCTCTCGTCCTTC
>NC_092097.1:24284244-24326744 GCF_045679555.1 Salvelinus alpinus
CCACGTGTACATCACAATGCAGTCTGTGCCAACCACACTTGTCACACACACACTTTTGGCACACACATACTTTTGGTACATACACTTTTGGTACAATTGGTACACACACACACACACAAATTTGACTCCAGCCCATGTATAGTGTGTGTAATTGAATAGCATGGTGTGTGGGTGTAATTGAATAGTGTTGTGTGTGTGTGTGTGTGTGTGTGTGTGTGTGTGTGTGTGTGTGTGTGTGTGTGTGTGTGTGTGTGTGTGTGTGTGTGTGTGTGTGTGTGTGTGTGTGTGTAATTGAATAGCATGGTGTGTGTGTGTAATTGAATAGCATGGTGTGTGTCGGTAATTGAATAGGATGGTGTGTGTGTAATTGAATAGCATGGTGTGTGTGTGTAATTGAATAGCATGGTGTGTGTGTGTAATTGAATAGCATGGTGTGTGTGTGTAATTGAATAGCATGGTGTGTGTGTGTGTAATTGAATAGCATGGTGTGTATGTAATTGAATAGCATGGTGTATGTGTGTAATTGAATAGCATGGTGTGTGTGTGTAATTGAATAGCATGGTGTGTGTGTGTAATTGAATAGCATGGTGTGTGTGTAATTGAATAGCATGGTGTGTGTGTGTAATTGAATAGCATAGTGCGTGTGTAATTGAATAGCATTGTGTGTGTGTGTAATTGAATAGCATGGTGTGTGTGTGTAATTGAATAGCATGGTGTGTGTGTGTAATTGAATAGCATGGTGTGTGTGTAATTGAATAGCATGGTGTGTGTGTGTAATTGAATAGCATGGTGCGTGTGTAATTGAATAGCATGGTGTGTGTGTGTGTGTGTAATTGAATAGCATGGTGTGTAGTGTCCTGTGTTCATGTCGTTTAATTAGAAAAAATGAAAAGAAACATTAGATAAATGCTAATTAGCTTTCCCCTCCCTCCCTCTCTTCTCTGTGTCAGTGGAGAGGGCCTGGCACAGGCACTAAGAGAACAAACGGGAGGGGAGGCTATGGCCCCTTTACAGATCATGATACTAAGTAAAACAGCACTATGTGTTGATATGACATTGCTTCCTTCAGATTTACAGTGCCTTCAGAAAGTATTCATACCTCTTGACTTATTCCACAATGTGTTCTGTTACAGCCTCAAAATGGATTCAATAGAGTTCAAAATGGATTAAATATATATTTTTTCACTCCCGTCTACACACAATACCCAATAATGGCCAAGTGCAAACATGTTTTTAGAAATGTTTGCAAATGTATTGAAAATTAAATACAGAAATATCTCATTTACATACTGTAAGTATTCACACTCCTGAGTCAATACATGTTAGAATCACCTTTGGCAGCGATTACAGATGTGAGTCTTTCTGGGCAAGTCTCTAAGAGATTTGCACACCTGGACTGGACAATATTTGCAGATTATTCTTTTACAATTCTTCAAACTCTGTCAAGTTGGTTGTTGATCCTTGCTAGACAGCCATTTTCATTTCTTGCCATAGATTTTCAAGCCGATTTAAGTCAAAACTGTAACTAGGCCAATCAGGAACATTCAATGTCATCTTGGTAAGCAACTCCAGTGTATATTTGGCCCTGTGTTTTAGGTTATTGTCCTGCTGAAAGCTGAATTTGTCTGTTGGAAAGCAGACTGAACCAGGTTTTCCTCCTGGAAAGCTCTATTCCGTTTATTTTTATCCTAAAAAACTCCCTAGTCCTGGCCGATGACAAGCATACACATAACGTTTTAGTCATTTAACAGACACTCTTATCCAGAGCAACAGTCATACTGGTCCCCCATTGGAATTGAACCCACAACCTTGGCATTGCATGTGCCATGCTCTACCAACTGAGCCACATGGGACTAACATGAAATAACCACCACTACTCTTAAAAGTATGAAGAATGGGACTCGGTGATTTGTTGTGTTGTATTTGCCTCAAACATAACACTTTGTATTCAGGACATAAAGTTAATTTCTTTGAGAATTTTTTTGCAGATTTTCTTTAGTGCCTTATTACAAACAAGATGCATGTTTTGGAATATTTGTATTCAGTACAGGCTTCCTTCTTTCACTCTGTCATTTAGGTTAGTATTGTGGAGTTACTACAATGTTGTTGATCCATCCTCAGTTTTCTCCTATCACAGCCATTCAACTCTGTAACTGTTTTAAAGTCACCATTGGTCTCATGGAGAAATCACTGAGCAGTTTCCTTCCTCTCCGGCAACTGAGTTAGGAAGTGACTTATTAAACACATTTTTGCTCCTGAACTTATTTAGGCTTGCCATAACAAAGAGGTTGACTCAAGACATTTCAGCTTTTCACTTTTAAATAATTTGTACAAATGTCTAAAAACATAATTCCACTTTAACATTATGGGTGTATTGTGTGTAGGCCAGTGACACAACATCTCAATTTAATTCATTTTAAATGCAGGCTGTAACATAACACAATGTGTGAATACTGTCTGAAGGCACTGTACTTCAAGTTACTTTAGACTGACTAGCATTACTTGTGAATGCCAACTAAACCCTGTTCATTGTATTTTCTGCCTTACTTGTGTCTGTCACAGCAGATTGAACCTTCCTTTAGTGTCAGAATAGATAGGTCAGATGTTAGGACTCATGACCCCTAGTGTGTGTTATGCTGGTGAATGAGGACCCAAAAGCGACTTAATAGAAACAGAGTCTTTATTCCAGTCTTAAACAAAACCCGATACTCCTGGATATTATCTTAGGTAAATCCAAAACAGGAAAACTGAAATCCTCTCGTCAGTAGAGAGGAACGACTGGAGACGCGGCCACAGACTGCAGGTCGCTTCGGGAAGGCACAGGCCGTAGCTGACATAGACACCTGCTCACACGCAGCATCTGAAGAAGGCAAAAACACGACAGGGCGGAACAAGGACACAGAACAGCAAACATCAAACAAGGATCCGACAAGGACAGAAGCGGAAAACAGGAAAATAGGGACTCTAATCAGAGGGCAAAATAGGGGACAGGTGTGAAAGAGTAAATGAGGTAGTTAGGAGAATGAGGAACAGCTGGGAGCAGGAACGGAACGATAGAGAGAGAGAGCGAGAGAGGGAGAGAGGGAGGGGGAGAGAGAGGGATAGAAAGAGGGAAAGAACCTAATAAGACCAGCAGAGGGAAACGAATAGAAGGGAAGCACAGGGACAAGACATGATAATCAATGACAAAACATGACAGTACCCCCCCACTCACCGAGCGCCTCCTGGCGCACTCGAGGAGGAACCCTGGCGGCAACGGAGGAAATCATCAATCAACGAACGGTCCAGCACGTCCCGAGATGGAACCCAACTCCTCTCCTCAGGACCGTAACCCTCCCAATCCACTAAGTACTGGTGACCACGTCCCCGAGAACGCATGTCCATGATCTTCCGTACCTTGTAAATAGGTGCGCCCTCGACAAGGACGGGGGGGGGGGGAGGGAAGACGAACGGGGGCGCGAAGAAAAGGCTTGACACAGGAGACATGGAAGACAGGGTGGACGCGACGAAGATGTCGCGGAAGAAGCAGTCGCACAGCGACAGGATTGACGACCTGAGAGACACGGAACGGACCAATGAACCGCGGAGTCAACTTGCGAGAAGCTGTCGTAAGGGGAAGGTTACGAGTGGAAAGCCACACTCTCTGACCGCGACAATACCTAGGACTCTTAATCCTACGTTTATTGGCGGCTCTCACAGTCTGCGCCCTGTAACGGCAAAGTGCAGACCTGACCCTCCTCCAGGTGCGCTCACAACGTTGGACAAAAGCCTGAGCGGAGGGAACGCTGGACTCGGCGAGCTGGGACGAGAACAGAGGAGGCTGGTACCCAAGACTACTCTGAAACGGAGATAGCCCGGTAGCAGACGAAGGAAGCGAGTTGTGAGCGTATTCTGCCCAGGGGAGCTGTTCTGCCCAAGACGCAGGGTTTCGAAAAGAAAGGCTGCGTAATATGCGACCAATCGACTGATTGGCCCTTTCTGCTTGACCGTTAGACTGGGGATGAAACCCGGAAGAGAGACTGACGGAAGCACCAATCAAACGACAGAACTCCCTCCAAAACTGTGACGTGAATTGCGGGCCTCTGTCTGAAACGGCGTCTAACGGGAGGCCATGAATTCTGAACACATTCTCAATGATGATTTGTGCCGTCTCCTTAGCGGAAGGAAGCTTAGCGAGGGGAATGAAATGTGCCGCCTTAGAGAACCTATCGACAACCGTAAGAATCACAGTCTTCCCCGCAGACGAAGGCAGACCGGTAATAAAGTCTAAGGCGATGTGAGACCATGGTCGAGAAGGAATGGGAAGCGGTCTGAGACGACCGGCAGGAGGAGAGTTACCTGACTTAGTCTGCGCGCAGTCCGAACAAGCAGCCACGAAACGGCGCGTGTCACGCTCCTGAGTAGGCCACCAAAACCGCTGGCGAATAGAAGCAAGCGTACCCCGAACGCCGGGGTGGCCAGCTAACTTGGCAGAGTGAGCCCACTGAAGAACAGCCAGACGAGTAGAGACAGGAACGAACAGAAGGTTACTAGGACAAGCGCGCGGCGACGCAGTGTGAGTGAGTGCTTGCTTTACCTGTCTCTCAATTCCCCAGACAGTCAACCCGACAACACGCCCTTCAGGGAGAATCCCCTCGGGGTCGGTAGAAGCCACAGAAGAACTAAAGAGACGGGATAAGGCATCAGGCTTGGTGTTCTTATTTCCCGGGCGATAAGAAATCACGAACTCGAAACGAGCGAAAAACAACGCCCAACGAGCTTGACGTGCATTAAGTCGTTTGGCAGAACGGATGTACTCAAGGTTCTTATGGTCAGTCCAAACGACAAAAGGAACGGTCGCCCCCTCCAACCACTGTCGCCATTCGCCTATGGCTAAGCGGATGGCGAGCAGTTCGCGGTTACCCACATCATAGTTGCGTTCCGATGGCGACAGGCGATGAGAAAAATAAGCGCAAGGATGGACCTTATCGTCAGAATGGAAGCGCTGGGACAGAATGGCTCCCACGCCCACCTCTGAAGCGTCAACCTCGACAATGAATTGTTTAGTGACGTCAGGAGTAACAAGGATAGGAGCGGATGTAAAACGCTTCTTGAGGAGATCAAAAGCTCCCTGGGCGGAACCGGACCACTTAAAGCACGTCTTGACAGAAGTCAGAGCTGTGAGAGGGGCAGCCACTTGACCGAAATTACGAATGAAACGCCGATAGAAATTAGCGAAACCGAGAAAGCGCTGCAACTCGACACGTGACTTAGGAACGGGCCAATCGCTGACAGCCTGGACCTTAGCGGGATCCATCTGAATGCCCTCAGCGGAAATAACAGAACCGAGAAATGTGACAGAGGAGACATGAAAGGCGCACTTCTCAGCCTTCACGTAGAGACAATTCTCTAAAAGGCGCTGGAGTACACGTCGAACGTGCTGAACATGAATCTCGAGTGACGGTGAAAAAATCAGGATATCGTCAAGGTAAACGAAAACAAAGATGTTCAGCATGTCTCTCAGTACATCATTAACTAATGCCAGAAAGACAGCTGGAGCATTAGCGAGACCGAACGGCAGAACCCGGTATTCAAAATGCCCTAACGGAGTGTTAAACGCCGTTTTCCACTCGTCCCCCTCTCTGATGCGCACGAGATGGTAAGCGTTACGAAGGTCCAACTTAGTAAAGAACCTGGCTCCCTGCAGAATCTCGAAGGCTGACGACATAAGGGGAAGCGGATAACGATTCTTAACCGTTATGTCATTCAGCCCTCGATAATCCACGCAGGGGCGCAGAGTACCGTCCTTCTTCTTAACAAAAAAAACCCCCGCTCCGGCGGGAGAGGAAGAAGGCACCACGGTACCGGCGTCGAGAGAAACAGACAGATAATCCTCGAGAGCCTTACGTTCGGGAGCCGACAGAGAGTATAGTCTACCCCGAGGGGGAGTGGTCCCCGGAAGGAGATCAATACAACAATCATACGACCGGTGAGGAGGAAGAGAGTTGGCTCTGGACCGACTGAAGACCGTGCGCAGATCATGATATTCCTCCGGCACTCCTGTCAAATCACCAGGTTCCTCCTGAGAAGAGGGGACAGAAGGAACAGGAGGGATAGCAGACATTAAACACTTCACATGACAAGAAACGTTCCAGGATAGGATAGAATTACTAGACCAATTAATAGAAGGATTATGACATACTAGCCAGGGATGACCCAAAACAACAGGTGTAAAAGGTGAACGAAAAATCAAAAAGGAAATAGTCTCACTGTGGTTACCAGATACTGTGAGGGTTAAAGGTAGTGTCTCACATCTGATACTGGGGAGAAGACTACCATCTAAGGCGAACATGGGCGTGGGCTTCCCTAACTGTCTGAGAGGAATGTCATGTTTCCGAGCCCATGCTTCGTCCATAAAACAACCCTCAGCCCCAGAGTCTATCAAGGCACTGCAGGAAGCAGCCGAACCAGACCAGCGTAGATGGACCGACAAGGTAGTACAGGATCTTGATGGAGAGACCTGAGTAGTAGCGCTCACCAGTAGCCCTCCGCTTACTGATGAGCTCTGGCTTTTACTGGACATGAAATGACAAAATGTCCAGCAGAACCGCAATAGAGGCAAAGGCGGTTGGTGATTCTCCGTTCCCTCTCCTTAGTCGAGATGCGAATACCTCCCAGCTGCATGGGCTCAGTCTCTGAGCCGGTGGGAGGAGATGGTTGAGATGCGGAGAGGGGGAACACCGTTAACGCGAGCTCTCTTCCACGAGCTCGGTGACGAAGATCTACCCGTCGTTCTATGCGGATGGCGAGTGCAATCAAAGAGTCCACGCTGGAAGGAACCTCCCGGGAGAGAATCTCATCTTTAACCTCAGCGTGGAGTCCCTCCAGAAAACGAGCGAGCAACGCCGGCTCGTTCCAGTCACTGGAGGCAGCAAGAGTGCGAAACTCTATAGAGTAATCCGTTATGGATCGATCACCTTGACATAGGGAAGCCAGGGCCCTGGAAGCCTCATTCCCAAAAACTGAACGATCAAAAACCCGTATCATCTCCTCTTTAAAGTTCAGATAATCGTTAGTACACTCAGCCCTTGCCTCCCAGATAGCTGTGCCCCACTCCCGAGCCCGACCAGTAAGGAGTGATATGACGTAGGCGATCCGAGCTCTCTCTCTTGAGTATGTGTTGGGCTGGAGAGAGAACACAATATCACACTGGGTGAGAAAGGAGCGGCACTCAGTGGGCTGCCCAAAGTAACATGGTGGGTTATTAACCCTAGGTTCCGGAGACTCGGAAGACCAGGAAGTAGCTGGTGGCACGAGACGAAGACTCTGAAACTGTCCTGAGAGGTCGGAGACCTGAGCGGCCAGGGTCTCAACGGCATGACGAGCAGCAGACAATTCCTGCTCGTGTCTGCCGAGCATTGCTCCCTGGAACTCGACGGCAGTGTTGCGAGAATCCGTAGTCGCTGGGTCCATTCTTGGTCGGATCCTTCTGTTATGCTGGTGAATGAGGACCCAAAAGCGACTTAATAGAAACAGAGTCTTTATTCCAGTCTTAAACAAAACCCGATACTCCTGGATATTATCTTAGGTAAATCCAAAACAGGAAAACTGAAATCCTCTCGTCAGTAGAGAGGAACGACTGGAGACGCGGCCACAGACTGCAGGTCGCTTCGGGAAGGCACAGGCCGTAGCTGACATAGACACCTGCTCACACGCAGCATCTGAAGAAGGCAAAAACACGACAGGGCGGAACAAGGACACAGAACAGCAAACATCAAACAAGGATCCGACAAGGACAGAAGCGGAAAACAGGAAAATAGGGACTCTAATCAGAGGGCAAAATAGGGGACAGGTGTGAAAGAGTAAATGAGGTAGTTAGGAGAATGAGGAACAGCTGGGAGCAGGAACGGAACGATAGAGAGAGAGAGCGAGAGAGGGAGAGAGGGAGGGGGAGAGAGAGGGATAGAAAGAGGGAAAGAACCTAATAAGACCAGCAGAGGGAAACGAATAGAAGGGAAGCACAGGGACAAGACATGATAATCAATGACAAAACATGACAGTGTGACCCTGAAACAGACTTATCTAAGCCAGACTTATATCAAAGTCAGACTTTCCTAAGTATTGATTTATCACGGCTCAAAGAAAGTTTGTCACTAAATCTTGGTAACTTCATCGAATTCTTAAACTGAAAGTTTATAGATGCGGACTATTTCTCTGTGCTTCCTGTGCATGTTTCCTTGTTTGACCGTTTAAGTTTGTTTGAAGTTAACCAAGACTAGTTCTGAGAGCTAACCCAGCTAGCCTCGTGAATCAGGAGCTAAGGCCTCTTTCACTTAAAACAGTCCACACTGCAAACATTTTCTGTGCTTCTTTCCCAAAGTGTTTTCCCCAAAGCACTCCTTTTGTCCACTCAATGAAAGTGCTTAGTTGGCAGTTTTTCTCCTTCTATTTGATAGAGAGGGGGGGGTATCAGGGTTATATGGTGTACTAACAGTGTGTGAAAAGAGGATGAGGGGGGTAGAGGGGGGTGAAGTGAGGGAGTGGAAGGGATGTGGGGATATAGAAGGAGAGTTGGGGTCTGGTGCTGGAGTGAAGGGAGGATGAAGGGAGGGATAGGGGGTTGGGGATGGAGAGGGAGAGTTTGGGTCTGGGTAGTGGAGTGTGAAACTATTTTGTGATTTGAAACACGAGTGAAATCAGTAATGAAGCCGAGTCGATAACGGCTCTTACACTTCCCTCTGAAGTCCCGAAGTGTGTGCCCGTGTGTATGTGTCATCCCGTCTGTTGTGTGCCTCTGGACATTTGTCATCATTTTTATTCTGAGGCACTGGGACGTTAGATGGAGGGAGTGGGGGTAGAGGGGGAGGAAGGGAAGGAGGAAGTGAAGGAGCGACGAAGGAGGAGGATTTTCCACTTGAACTTGCTGGTGTCAGGCCGTCCGCTCCAGAAGGGTTTTCCCATTTGGCTGGCCTGTGTAAGAGTGAGGTGTGTGTTTGTGTGCACGTAAGTGTGTGTGTGTATGTGTGTGTGTGTGTGTGTGTGTGTGTGTGTGTGTGTGTGTGTGTGTGTGTGTGTGTGTGTGTGTGTGTGTGTGTGTGTGTGTGTGTGTGTGTGTGTGTGTGTGTGTGTGTGTGTGTTTGTCAGGCCCCTGTCAGAGTCGTCCCAGGACACTGGGCTGGACAAGCCTCAGTACACCGCGTAAATACCCCACTGACAGACCCCCTCCGCCCCCCACCAACCATAATCCCCAGATCCCCAGCCCCTGTTTCCCTGCCTTACGTCCCACCACAGAACAGCCCCTCTTCCCTCTTCCCAGCCTCTCTGTCTGGGACTGCTGAGCCCCTCCACCTCAGCAGTTCCTTAGCCACCAGTGACCTCCCCAACTCTGTGGGTTGAATCCCTCCAAGTCCAAATTGTGAATAAATGATACAGTATCCATCCAGTCTGTCCTCCCTGTAAGGCCCATGTTTGTCCTCTTTAGAGACAGCAGGCTAGAAGACCTAGTATATCCTGCAAGAGACAGCTGGTAACCCACCTGTGTGGTTGTCAACAGCTTGTAATGAGAGTGACAGCACATCGTTCCCACTCAAAGGAGACCCTTCATTCTCTATACCCACACTCATATGATAAGCCTCACCCTTTGTTAACGACACACACACAGACAGACGTGCGCACACACACACACACACACACACACACACACACACACACACACACACACACACACACACACACACACACACACACACACACACACACACACAGCCTTCACCCCCTCATAAAATATACCTTCCTTCTCCCCACACACTCCTATTACCACAGAGGCCGTTTGAAGCGGGAACTGTGACGCTCTAAGTCCCTCATCTCTCCTCCTAGCCTAGTAGCTAGTCCCTCATCTCTCCTCCTAGCCTAGTAGCTAGTCCATCCTCTCTCCCCCTAGCCTAGTAGCTAGTCCCTCCTCTCTCCTCGTAGCCTAGTAGCTAGTCCCTCTTCTCGCCTCCTAACCTAGTAACTTGTCCCTCCTCTCTCTCCCTAGCCTAGTAGCTAGTCCCTCCTCTCTCCTCCTAACCTACCTCCTCGTAGCCTAGTAGTTAGTCCCTCATCTCTCCTCCTAGCCTAGTAGCTAGTCCCTCCTCTCTCCTCCTAGCCTAGTAGATAGTCCCTCCTCTCTCCTCCTAGCCTAGTAGCTAGTCCCTCATCTCTCCTCCTAGCCTAGTAGCTAGTCCCTCCTCTCTCCTCCTAGCCTAGTAGCTAGTCCCTCCTCTCCTCCTAGTCTAGTAGCTAGTACCTCCTCTCTCCTCCTAGCCTAGTAGCTAGTCCCTCATCTCTCCTCGTAGCCTAGTAGCTAGTACCTCCTCTCTCCTCCTAGCCTAGTAGCTAGTCCCTCCTCTCCTCCTAGCCTAGTAGCTAGTCCCTCATCTCTCCTCCTAGCCTAGTAGCTAGTACCTCCTCTCTCCTCCTAGCCTAGTAGCTAGTCCCTCATCTCTCCTCCTAGCCTAGTAGCTAGTACCTCCTCTCTCCTCCTAGCCTAGTAGCTAGTCCCTCATCTCTCCTCCTAGCCTAGTAGCTAGTCCCCCCCTCTCTCCTCCTAGCCTAGTAGCTAGTCCCTCATCTCTCCTCCTAGCCTAGTAGATAGTCCCTCCTCTCTCTTCCTAGCCTAGTAGATAGTACCTCCTCTCTCCTCCTAGCCTAGTAGCTAGTCCCTCCTCTCTCCTCCTAGCCTAGTAGCTAGTCCCTCCTCTCCTCCTAGCCTAGTAGCTAGTACCTCCTCTCTATTCCTAGCCTAGTAGCTAGTCCCTCATCTCTCCTCGTAGCCTAGTAGCTAGTACCTCCTCTCTCCTCCTAGCCTAGTAGCTAGTCCCTCCTCTCCTCCTAGCCTAGTAGCTAGTCCCTCATCTCTCCTCGTAGCCTAGTAGCTAGTACCTCCTCTCTCCTCCTAGCCTAGTAGCTAGTCCCTCATCTCTCCTCCTAGCCTAGTAGCTAGTCCCTCATCTCTCCTCCTAGCCTAGTAGATAGTACCTCCTCTCTCCTCCTAGCCTAGTAGCTAGTCCCTCCTCTCCTCCTAGCCTAGTAGCTAGTGCCTCCTCTCGCCTCCTAGCCTAGTAGCTAGTCCCTCCTCTCCTCCTAGCCTAGTAGCTAGTACCTCCTCTCTCCTCCTAGCCTAGTAGCTAGTCCCTCCTCTCTCCTCCTAGCCTAGTAGCTAGTCCCTCCTCTCCTCCTAGCCTAGTAGCTAGTACCTCCTCTCTCCTCCTAGCCTAGTAGATAGTCCCTCCTCTCTCCTCCTGGCCTAGTAGATAGTCCCTCCTCTCTCCTCCTAGCCTAGTAGCTAGTCCCTCCTCTCTCCTCCTAGCCTAGTAGATAGTCCCTCCTCTCTCCTCCTAGCCTAGTAGCTAGTCCCTCCTCTCTCCTCCTAGCCTAGTAGATAGTCCTTCCTCTCCTTCTTTCCTCTCCTCTTTTCCTCTTCTCATAGTCCAGCAAGTATTTCCTTTTCCTCTTTCCTCCTCTACTTTGTTTTCCTCTCCTGGTATTCCGCATTCTGCTAATGGCCCCTCTCACCCCCCTCATCCCTCATTCCTCAGTCTAATGAGTACCGAGCGTGTTTACCTGGAGGGAGGATGATGATACTGTATGAATAAACAAATCATGACCCAAACAACAGGAAGCAGAGGAGTTACCCACACACCATGAGAGAGAGAGATTAGGGAATGACAGAAAGATGCCAGGATGAAAAAGGGGGACAGTAGAGAGAGTGTGTGTGTATGTGCGCGCGTGTGTGACAATGGTCTCTCCCTGTGTGAGGTGGGTAATTCTTAGTGACAGGGATAAACAGCGCTGGGGTTTGTTCCTAACGTGAGAGGGAGATGAGGGAGGGAGGATAGGAGAGGAGGGAGAGGTCTGTGTCAGTCTTTCTCTCTTTTCCTCCTGCCTTCTTGTCATTTTTTCAATGATGTGCCTCGTGTGTGTCCCCATAGAGTGTCAGGCAGGATAGATCACTTAGATGTAAAGGCTGTTTATACTCTGATTCTAGGTTAGTTTCTCTCTTTCACATCACTCCTCTGGCCATCTCACACTCACACACAGTGTAGTGCAGACACACACACACACACACACACACACACACACACACACACACACACACACACACACACACACACACACACACACACACACACACACACACACACACACACACACACACACACACACACACATATGCTCACACACAAGTGCACACACAGTCGTATACATACACAATACAATAAGTGAAAGACTCAGGGGGCTAGGGTGAAAGATGCATGGTGGAAATTGCTGTATTTGTAAATTCAGCTTGTTAAGTTCACAGGGGGGCACAGAGACCGTTTTTCTTTTCTCACAACACTGCCCTGCTTGTCTATGTCTGTGGATTATTATTATTTTACTTGGAAGTTTAGTTTAATTTTACATTAATATTACACACAGTGTGTAATGTGTGTGTGTGTGTGTGTGTGTGTGTGTGTGTGTGTGTGTGTGTGTGTGTGTGTGTGTGTGTGTGTGTGTGTGTGTGTGTGTGTGTGTGTGTGTGTGTGTGTGTGTGTGTGTGTGTGTGTGTGTGTAGGTGTGCGGCAGCACTCCATGTGATAATTAGCCATTACAGTTTTTAACAATCACTTTGGCACTAATTTCAGAACCTTGTGGTCATTTTTCAAAACTCTAGACACAAAACTCAAAACGGTCATCCCTTGTAACACAGGCTGTCCAATGTTCAAAACATTGCATTGAGCATTCATATCTTTAAAGAAACCTTGCACTTGCAGAATCATTGGTTTCAATTAAATACCATAGGAACATTCATTTAGATCACCCACACACAAGATACCGATAGTTTCACTGTGTAGTAGTTCGTACAATCATTAAATATTGTAGTACAAAATATGTGACATGTTTCATTATGCTACTACACGTAAATACATCACTGTAAAAGGACTAGTAGAGAGAATACTACAGACACAGTGAAATCATTGAACAAAATCTGAAATTTATTGATGAAATACAATAAAATCACAACATAGGTTTCTTTGAATCAAAGCAAAAATAATTTGTTACAAAAAAAGAGAAAAACTGCAGTAAAACATCATCTGCAGTGTTCCTCACCTGGCTTACTGTAAAAAGCAAAACAAAGGATTGATTACTGTACTTCTATATTTCCATCAACCCTGTCTTGTGGATTTGGCCACAGGTTCTCATCCACATCACAATGGATGTTTTCATTAGCCAAACATCTTGGGAAGAATCTTCGTGCGAATCCAGGCCTGACACTGGTCTGCTGTGATGTCATTGCGTTCGTCATCCATGGCCTGGAGAAGGGCGGCTTGTACGTGAGGGCGCCTATCATATACCTTCCACCTCCATGTGGAGACAAATTCCTCAATCGGGTTTTAGGAAAGGAGAGTATGGGGGTAAGTACAGGATGGTAAATTGTGGTTGGGTCTGAAACCATGCTTGAGCATGGTGGAACCTGACATTATCCTACACAATGACATAGGTCATGCCATCAGCTCTACGGACCTGATTTAGCTCATCAAGGACAGTTACATTCGAACAGCGAATCATGTGGCTGCCTGCAACTCAATATATAGAGTATATAGAGGAGAGAGATTTAGATGTTGTTCGACCAAACATTAGAATGGGCAAGATGCGTAATCTAAGCAACTTTGACCGTGGTATGATTGTTGGTGCCACACATGGTGATTCCAGCATCTCAGAAACAGCTGCCCTCCTGGGATTTTTACTCACTACAGTCTCTTGAGTTTACAGAGAATGGTGCGATAAAGAAAACACATTCAGTGAGCGGCATTTCTGTGGGCTAAAACACCTTGTTAATGAGAGAGGTCAGAGGAGAATGTCCAGACTCATTCAAGCTAACAGAAAGGCCACAAATGCTCAAATAACAGCTGTTTAAAACAGTGGTGTTGTCACGCCTTGACCTTAGAGATCCTTTTAATTCTCTATTTGGTTAGGTCAGGGTGTGACTAGGGTGGAAAATCTATGTTTTCTATTTCTTTGTTGGCCTGGTATGGTTCCCAATCAGAAGCAGCTGTCTATCGTTGTCTCTGATTGTTTTTGTACTGTTGCTTTCCAGCCCTACAGACTGTGCGTATCGTTTTGTATTTGTTGTTTTTTCGGTGTCATCCATAAAAGAAAGATGTACGCCTACCACGCTGCACCTTGGCCTACTCCTTCCATCGACGTGCGTAACAGAAGATCCCTCCACAAACGGACCAAGCAGCGTGGCCAGGAGGAGCAGGGCTCCTGGGAACGGGAGAGAAGGGAGTGGAGGACTTCCTGGACGTGGGAGGAGATCATGGCAGGAGACAAGAGCCTGCCATGGAAGCAGGCGGAGGCAGCGAAGGAGGATCAACGACGACTCCGGGGTTCGCAACCATGACGGAAGCTCGAGAGGCAGCCCCCCAATAAATTGGGGGGGGGCACACGGGGTGGTTGGCGGAGCCAGGGTTTAAACCAGAGCCAACTCCCCGTACTCACCGTCGGGAGTGTGTGACCGGGCAGGCACCATGTTTTGCGGTGATACGCACTGTGTCTCCAGTGCGCATCCACAGCCCGGTGCGTGCTGTGCCAGCTCCCCGCACTTGCCGTGCGAAAGTGGGCATCTGTTCAGGACGGGTGGTGCCGGCTCAGCGCGCCTGGTCTCCAGTGCGCCTCCTCGGTCCAGAATATCCTGCGCCGGCTCTACGCGCTGTATCTCCGGTGCGCCTTCACAGCCCAGTGCATCCTGTGCCAGCTCCCTGCAATTGCCATGCGAAAGTGGTCCTTTGTCCAGGACGCGTTGTGCCAGCTCTACGCTCCAGACCTCCAGTGCGCCTCCACGGTCCAGTATATCCTGTGCCAACTCCATGCACCCGAGCCTCCAGTGATGATCCATGGCCCGGAGCCTCCAGTGACGATCCATGGCCTGGAGCCTCCGACGGTTTGCAGTCCAGAGCCTCCAGCGACGGTCGGCAGTCCAGAGCCTCCAGCGACGGTCTGCGGTCCAGAGCCTCCAGCGACGGTCTGCGGTCCAGAGCCTCCAGCGAGGGTTCCAGCGACGGTTCCCAGTCCAGAGCCTCCAGTGACGGTTCCCAGTCCAGAGCCTCCAGTGACGGTTCCCAGTCCAGAGCCTCCAGCGACGGTCGGCGGTCCAGAGCCTCCAGCGACGGTCTGCGGTCCAGAGCCTCCAGCGAGGGTTCCCAGTCCGGAGCCTCCAGCGACGGTTCCCAGTCCGGAGCCTCCAGCGACGGTCGGCGGTCCAGAGCCTCCAGCGACGGTCTGCGGTCCAAAGCCTCCAGCTAGGGTTCCCAGTCCGGAGCCTCCAGCGACGGTTCCCAGTCCGGAGCCTCCAGCGGGGGTTCCCAGTCCGGAGCCTTCTGCGGCGATCTACGGTCCGGAGTCCCCGGCGATGATCCCCGCACCAGAGGCCCCACCGAAGTTTGCGGAGCGTGGTCTGCGTCCCGCACCGGAGCTGCCACCGAGGATAGATGCCCACCCGGACCCTCCCCTATAGGTTCAGGTTTGCGGCCGGAGTCCGCACCTTTGGGGGCCATGGATCATCAAAATACTTTGATGTTAAGTTGTGTTATTTTGAACAGGTGATTTTAGTTCAATGAACAAATGATCTTAACTTTATGTGCATTGTATCCAAGCAATTGGAAAAAGTGTTAGAGTTTTGAAAAATTTGCATTTTGATCATTGGTTGTGAGTTTTGTCTAGAGTATTGAAAAAGGACATCAAGGTTCCCGAAATGAGTGCCAAAGTGATTGTAAAAACTGTAATAGGAGTTGGCAGAGGAGCCTCTAGAGAATGTGGCAGTATTCGTCATACCTTTATTTAAATATGCTGTGTGTGTTTAAATACGGTCATTTAGTCCACAGCTCATTACAACTAGACTGGCCTTAACAGTTGAAACGACCCCTCCACCAACACACCCATCCACCTCACTGGTTTCTTGTCAAGAACTTATTCAAAAGAAAAATACCCTTTCCATAGTTCTGTCTTCACCCATACAGTAGGGTCATCATCCTAAAAGAGTTTGGTAATCTTGCAATTTCCCCAACCACCATATGAAATGTCATGCGTTCCTTTTGAATCCAGGCCTGAGTCTACAGTGTGGTTATTAGCTGGTCCAGCCGTGCTCCATAGCTGCTCACATCCATGTGATTTCATCTGAAATGTAAATCAGGGCTCTCCTTGTCTGGAATGAAAAGTCATCAAGGGAGGAGAGGAGTGCGAGATCTAGCCTCATTGAAATGCGTGATACATCACCCTCTCTCCCTCTCTCCATCCCTCTGGGATGCGATGCCTTTTACTTTTTCTCCTTCCATCTCTCTCTCTCTCTCCCTCACTCCCTCTCTTCGTTTGTTAATCAGTTAAACTCCCTCTTCAAACAACCTCTCTAATTACCCCTCCACTCTCTGGAAACGACATGGTTGTGTCTCTCTCCTCCCCTTCTCTTTCCTCCCCCTCCCCTCTCTCTCTCCTCCCCTTCTCTTTCCTCCCCCTCCCCTCTCTTTCTCCTCCCTTCGTTCTGTGTCTCTCTGTGGCAAAGGTTGACCTCTGTCAGTCTCTGACTTTTATGGTGCTGTGTGTCTGTCATACAGGCACACACACACACACACACACACACACACACACACACACACACACACACACACACACACACACACACACACACACACACACACACACACACACACACACACACACACACACACACACACACATACAGTGGGGAGAACAAGTATTTGATACACTGCCGATTTTGCAGGTTTTCCTACTTACAAAGCATGTAGAGGTCTGTAATTTTTATCATAGGTACACTTCAACTGTGAGAGACGGAATCTAAAACAAAAATCAGGAAAATCACATTGTATGAGTTATTAAGTAATTAATTAGCATTTTATTGCATGACATAAGTATTTGATACATCAGAAAAGCAGAACTTAATATTTGGTACAGAAACCTTTGTTTGCAATTACAGAGATCATACGGTTCCTGTAGTTCTTGACCAGGTTTGCACACACTGCAGCAGGGATTTTGGCCCACTCCTCCATACAGACCTTCTCCAGATCCTTCAGGTTTCGGGGCTGTCGCTGGGCAATACGGACTTTCAGCTCCCTCCAAAGATTTTCTACTGGGTTCAGCTCTGGAGACTGGCTAGGCCACTCCAGGACCTTGAGATGCTTCTTACGGAGCCACTCCTTAGTTGCCCTGGCTGTGTGTTTCGGGTCGTTGTCATGCTGGAAGACCCAGCCACGACCCATCTTCAATGCTCTTACTGAGGGAAGGAGGTTGTTGGCCAAGATCTCGCGATACATGGCCCCATCCATCCTCCCCTCAATACGGTGCAGTCGTCCTGTACCCTTTGCAGAAAAGCATCCCCAAAGAATGATGTTTCCACCTCCATGCTTCACGGTTGGGATGGTGTTCTTGGGGTTGTACTCATCCTTCTTCTACCTCCAAACACGGCGAGTGGAGTTTAGACCAAAAAGCTCTATTTTTGTCTCATCAGACCACATGACCTTCTCACATTCCTCCTCTGGATCATCCAGATGGTCATTGGCTAACTTCAGACGGGCCTGGACATGCGCTGGCTTGAGCAGGGGGACCTTGCGTGCGCTGCAGGATTTTAATCCATGACAGCGTAGTGTGTTACTAATGGTTTTCTTTGAGACTGTGGTCCCAGCTCTCTTCAGGTCATTGACCAGGTCCTGCCGTGTAGTTCTGGGCTGATCCCTCACCTTCCTCAGGATCATTGATGCCCCACGAGGTGAGATCTTGCATGGAGCCCCAGACCGAGGGTGATTGACCGTCATCTTGAACTTCTTCCATTTTCTAATAATTGCGCCAACAGTTGTTGCCTTCTCACCAAGCTGCTTGCCTATTGTCCTGTAGCCCATCCCAGCCTTGTGCAGGTCTACAATTTTATCCCTGATGTCCTTACACAGCTCTCTGGTCTTGGCCATTGTGGAGAGGTTGGAGTCTGTTTGATTGAGTGTGTGGACAGGTGTCTTTTATACAGGTAACTGTCACGTTCCTGACCTATTTTTATGTTATTTTGATTATGTTTAGTTGGTCAGGGCGTGAGTTGGGGTGGGCATTGTATGTTGTGTGTGTTTTGGTTAGTCTATGGGTGTTGTATGTGTATGGGATAGAGTATTGTTAGGTTGTCTAGTTATGTCTATGGCTGCCTAGATTGGGTCTCAATCAGAGACAGCTGTCATTCATTTGTCTCTGATTGGGAGCCATATTTAAGGTAGCCATAGGCAGTAGGCTTTTGTGGGTAGTTGTCTTGTTTAACGTTTGTTGCTTGTCTGTGCACTTGCGTTATTTAGCTTCACGATCATTTGTTGTTTTTTGTTTGTTTGTATAGTGTTTTCGTTTCATGTTCATCTTCGTTCATTTATTAAAAGAAGATGGCTTATTTTCCTCATGCTGCGTTTTGGTCCGAATCTCTTCCACACGATCGTGACAGAACTACCCACCACAACAGGACCAAGCGGATTGAGGAAGGAGGGAAGGAACTAAAGCAATGGAGAGAAGAGGAATGGAGTTGGGAGCAAATTTTCAATGGAGAAGGACCCTGGGCTAAGGTTGGTGTGAATCGCCGCTTGAGGGAGGAGAAGAAGGCAGCCACAGCCCAGGAGCGCTGGTATGAGGAGGCAGCACGTAAGAGAGGCTGGAAGCCCGAGAGGCTCACCCAAAAATTTCTTGGGGGGGGGGGGGATAAAGGGGAGTGTGGCGAAGCCGGGTTGGATACCTGAGCCAACTCCCCGGGCTTACCGTGGAGTAAGAGGGCGTCGTACTGGTCAGACACCGTGTTATGCGGTAAAGCGCACGGTGTCCCCAGTACGCGTGCTTAGCCCAGTGCGGGCTATTCCATCTTGCCGCACTGGGAGGGCTAGGTTGGGCATCGAGCCGGATGCCATGAAGCCGGCCCAACGTATCTGGCCTCCAGTACGTCTCCTCGGGCCGGTGTACATGGCACCAGCCTTACAGGTGGTGTCCCCGGTTCGCCTGCATAGCCCAGTGCGGGCTATTCCACCTCGCCGCACTGGCAGGGCTACGGGGACCATTCAACCTGGTAAGGTTGGGGAGGCTCGGTGCTCAAGAGCACGTGTCCTCCTTCACGGTCCGGTATATCCGGCGCCACCTTCCCACCCCAGTCCAGTACCACCAGTGCCTACACCACGCACCAAGCCTCCTGTGCGTCTCCAGAGCCCTGGACGCACTGTTCCTTCTCCCCGCACTCGCCCTGAGGTGCGTGTCCTTAGCCCGGTACCTCCAGTTCCGGTACCACGCACCAGGCCTACAGTGCGTCTCAGCCGGCCAGAGTCTGCCGTCTGCCCAGCGGCGCCTGAACTGCCCGTCTGCCCAGCGGCGCCTGAACTGCCCGTCTGCCCAGCGGCGCCTGAACTGCCCGTCTGCCCAGCGGCGCCTGAACTGCCCGTCTGCCCAGCGGCGCCTGAACTGCCCGTCTGCCCAGCGGCGCCTGAACTGCCCGTCTGCCCAGCGGCGTCTGAACTGCCCGTCTGCCATACGCCGTCTGAACTGTCCGTCTGCCATGAGCCTGCAAAGCCGCCCGTCTGCCATGAGCCTGCAAAGCCGCCTGTCCGCCAGACAGGAGCCGCTAGAGCCGTCAGCCAGCCATGACCAGCCAGAGCCGTCAGCCAGCCATGACCAGCCAGAGCCGTCAGCCAGCCATGACCAGCCAGAGCCAGCCAGCCAGGATCCGCCAGCCAGTCCGGAGCTGCCGTCCCTCAGCCCGGAGCTGCCGTCCCTCAGCCCAGAGCTGCCGTCCCTCAGCCCGGAGCTGCCGTCCCTCAGCCCGGAGCTGTCGTCCCTCATCCCGGTGTTGCCCCTTATCCCGGTGCTGCCCCTTATCCCGATGCTGCCCCTTCAGTTAGGTGGGTTTAATTGGAGGGTGGTCATTGGGGGGGGGGATACGGAAGCGGGGAGTGACTATGGTGGTGTGGGGACAGCGTCCAGAGCCGGAGCCACCACCGTGGACAGATGCCCACCCAGACCCTCCCCTAGACTCTTGGTGGTGCGTTCGGAGTACGCACCTTGAGGGGGGGGTTATGTCACGTTCCTGACCTATTTTTATGTTATTTTGATTATGTTTAGTTGGTCAGGGCGTGAGTTGGGGTGGGCATTGTATGTTGTGTGTGTTTTGGTTAGTCTATGGGTGTTGTATGTGTATGGGATAGAGTATTGTTAGGTTGTCTAGTTATGTCTATGGCTGCCTAGATTGGGTCTCAATCAGAGACAGCTGTCATTCATTTGTCTCTGATTGGGAGCCATATTTAAGGTAGCCATAGGCAGTAGGCTTTTGTGGGTAGTTGTCTTGTTTAACGTTTGTTGCTTGTCTGTGCACTTGCGTTATTTAGCTTCACGATCATTTGTTGTTTTTTGTTTGTTTGTATAGTGTTTTCGTTTCATGTTCATCTTCGTTCATTTATTAAAAGAAGATGGCTTATTTTCCTCATGCTGCGTTTTGGTCCGAATCTCTTCCACACGATCGTGACAGTAACGAGTTCAAACAGGTGCAGTTAATACAGGTAATGAGTGGAGAACAGGAGGGCTTCTTAAAGAAATACTAACAGGTCTGTGAGAGCCGGAATTCTTACTGGTTGGTAGGTGATCAAATACTTATGTCATGCAATAAAATGCAAATTAATTACTTCAAAATCATACAATGTGATTTTCTGGATTTTTGTTTTAGATTCTGCCTCTCACAGTTGAAGTGTACCTATGATAAAAATTACAGACCTCTACATGCTTTGTAAGTAGGAAAACCTGCAAAATCGGCAGTGTATCAAATACTTGTTCTCCCCACTGTACATACATACATACATACATACATACATACATACATAAACACACACATACATACAGACACACACACACACAGACATACATACATACATACACACAGGCTTTAGTCATGTCCCAGACCAGGCCGGACATAGTCCTTATCGCCTTCTTCTACCAATCCCCTTGCTGATTCCTACTGTCTGTAATTTGTCTCTCTGTCCATGTCCTCTCTTTCACTTTCCCCCTGTTCCTTCCGTCCTTTCTCTCCGGTCTCCCTGAAAGGAAACGTGTGTGTCTTTGTCTAGGTCTTAGAGTGGAGTCTGGATGTGTTAGCTGTCTCATCCCCCTCTCCCCCCTCTCCACCTCCGCTCCTACTAATCTACCTCGCATCTCTCTCTTTTAAATTAACATGCAACGCCAAGGGAAAAAAAGAAGAAGAGAGAGGAGAGGGAAAAATGAAATGCATTTAATAAATGGCTGACTTCAAATCGCCTGGCTTTTCACTCTCTCCCCTATTCACAGGACAATGAAAGGGAAGAAATCATTCAGAGGGAGAGACAAAGCCGAATGAAAATATAATTCCACATTGTGAGCGTCTTTTGTTAGGGCCCGTCAAACCGCTAATGGCGCCTCTTTTGTTTTCTCCCTGGCGCTGGGAGGCGGTGGCGAGGTATAGCCGACGCACTGCGCGCTTCCGTAATCACACCGCTTTGTGATATTAGATTATAGGGGCAATTAACAGCATCAAACCTTAACAACTCAGCTTTCAGCCCCAGTCACACACTACACACACATGAACGGACACACACACAAACACACACATATTCAGACTTGCCACCAGTGCATCCGGCAACACACAGAAAGGTGCTATAACTCCAGTAATAATTGCGCCAGCAACTTGAAAATGTCAATGAGCATGTGTATAAAATAGAATGTATGGGTTGTTAGGGGGAGAGACCGTGTGTGTGGGTGTGTGTGTGTGTGACAGGAGGGGAGAATGGGATGCACAAGAGCAATTAATTACAGGTTTTCATTTTCCAGCCAAGAGTGACGAGCAGCACCGGCGGCGCTGGCGGATTCAAATTGCTGTGACACCAAGCGTACATCACCCCTTCCTCACCCTCACCTCACCCTTCCTCACCCTCATCTGCTCCTCACCCTCACCTGCTCACCCCCACCTCACCTTTCCTCACCTTCATCTGCTCACCCTCACCTCACCCTTCCTCACCCTCACCTGCTCACCCCCACCTCACCCTTCCTCACCCTCACCTGCTCCTAACCCTCACCTGCTCCTCACCCACGCCGGCTCACCCCCACCTCACCTGCTCACCCCCACCTCACCCTTCCTCACCCTCACCTGCTCCTCACCCACGCCGCCTCACCTGCTCACCTCCACCTCACCCTTCCTCACCCTTACCTGCTCCTCACCCACGCCGCCTCACCTGCTCACCCCCACCTCACCCTTCCTCACCCTCACCTGCTCACCCCCACCTCACCCTCACCTGCTCCTCACCCACGCCGCCTCACCTGCTCACCCCCACCTCACCCTTCCTCACCCTTACCTGCTCCTCACCCACGCCGCCTCACCTGCTCACCCCCACCTCACCCTTCCTCACCCCCCCCCCCCCCCCCCCCCTCACACTATCATTTGCCCTCCTAATGCCCAGGTCCCAGTTGATTGTGTGTCGTGTGTTGTTATGTCACTGTGATCCTCTCTGTGTGGAAGTCAGATAAACAGTAAGGGGTCACTCTCCCTCTACAGACACACAGAAAGACAGGTCGAGAGACGCAGATCTCTTGGCACCCACCCTTGTTGTACCTGTCTACCTTTGTTCCCTTTACCCCTTACCTTCACCCTCCCTCTCAGTCTCCCCCTCTCCCCTCCTCTCCCTGAGTGTGTTGTGATATGGATGGCTTGTTTGATCACGATATGGCAGCTTACAATAAGGGATTGGACAGGGCCCGACACACAGGCTGCAGCTGATAACACAGGGAGGGAGGGTGTTAGTATTTATGGCCAATCTTGTTTACAAAGTCAAATCAGCCCTTTACAGATTTAATTTACCACTGACAGCTCTTCCTCTTTCTCTCTCCATTTATCTCTATCTCTTTCCCTCCCTCTCTCCCCTATCGCCCCTCAGGCAGCGAATAAATAGACTGCTCAGGGAGACGCGTAGACATGCAGCGCTGCAAAACAGATGACTGCCAAAATCAGAATGAGAGGGTGAAAGAGAGAGAGAAACAGAGAGCGGGAGAGAGACGGAAGAACAGAACTAGAGACAAGGAGAGAGAGAGAGAAACAGACAGAGCGAGGGGGAGCAAGGCAGAGAGAGAGAAACAGACAGAGCGAGGGGGAGCAAGGCAGAGAGAGAGAAACAGACAGAGCGAGGGGGAGCAAGGCAGAGAGAGGGAAACAGACAGAGCAAGGGGGAGAGAGGCAGAGAGAGAGAAACAGAGCGAGGGGGAGAGAGGCATAGAGAGAGAAACAGACAGAGCAAGGGGGAGCAAGGCAGAGAGAGAGAAACAGACAGAGCGAGGGGGAGCAAGGCAGAGAGAGAGAAACAGACAGAGCGAGGGGGAGAGAGGCAGAGAGAGAGAAACAGAGCGAGGGGGAGAGAGGCATAGAGAGAGAAACAGAGCGAGGGGGAGCAAGGCAGAGGGAGAGAAACAGAGCGAGGGGGAGAGAGGCAGAGAGAGAGAAACAGAGCGAGGGGGAGAGAGGCAGAGAGAGAAACAGAGCGAGGGGGAGAGAGGCAGAGAGAGAGAAACAGAGCGAGGGGGAGAGAGGCAGAGAGAGAAACAGAGCGAGGGGGAGAGAGGCATAGAGAGAGAAACAGAGCGAGGGGGAGAGAGGCAGAGAGAGAAACAGAGCGAGGGGGAGAGAGGCAGAGAGAGAGAAACAGAGCGAGGGGGAGAGAGGCATAGAGAGAGAAACAGAGCGAGGGGGAGAGAGGCATAGAGAGAGAAACAGAGCGAGGGGGAGAGAGGCATAGAGAGAGAAACAGAGCGAGGGGGAGCAAGGCAGAGAGAGAAACAGAGCGAGGGGGAGAGAGACATAGAGAGAGAGAAACAGACAGAGCGAGGGGGAGAGAGGAAGAGTGAGAGAGAGAAAAAGACAGAGCGAGGGGGAGAGAGGCAGAGAGAGAGAGAAACAAACAGAGCGAGGGGAGAGAGGAAGAGAGAGCAAAGCTGTGTTTTTCCACGTGGGGATTTGAGATTAATGTCCATATACGGGAGGTTCTAACCCAGGGTCGTATATCTCTGTTAAAGCAGCCATCTCTTCCTAACAGGCCTTATTTGTATTGAGCACAGAGTATTATTTCTATTGAGCTGTAGGCTGTAAAGGAAGAGGTTATCATCCCTCTCTTTCACTTCATCTCTCGTGAAAGAGGATCATAGCTCACCTGCTGGGTATCAGCTGTACTCTTAGAAGTAAAGGTGCCTGGAAGAACCTTTTGGGTTGCCACACCGGCAGAACCTTTCCAGTTGAGAAAGGTACCTTGAAGAACCCCTCTGAAAATGATTTTTCAAGGAACTTCTGTGTAAAGGTTGAAACCGGAACCTTTTTGTGATGGGAAGGGCTCAATTTAAAAAATAATAATAATATATTGGGGGGTAGCAGCCTATCATTGGAGGTGTGGCTTATGTCATTCCTGTTCGTCATGTTAAGTTGGCTAAATTAAAATTTTCCTTGCACAATTATGCATATTACATATTATACTATATTAATAATTGTAAGGGCTGTCGCTCTCCTCATCCTCGGACGAGGAGAGGAGAGAAGGATCATCAGACCAATACGCAGCTTTCGGGAAATAAGCCATCTTTTTATTTGGAAAACTATGATGGCAACACGAAAGAAACAAAACACTTTCAAAAACACAAAAACAAGAAAACGACGTTGACGAAACCTGAACATAAACTTACATAACTAAACGTAAACTCACGGACAGGAAACAGACGACATCAAAATAAACGAACAGCCAAACAGTCCCGTATGGTACATACATTGACGACACAGGAGACAATCACCCACAAACAAACAGTGAGAACACCCTACCTAAATATGACTCTTAATTAGAGGAGAACGCAAAACACCTGCCTCTAATTAAGAGCCATACCAGGCAACCACAACCAACATAGAAACAGATAACATAGACTGCCCACCCAAAACACATGCCCTGACCTAAACACATACAAAAACAACATAAAACAGGTCAGGACCGTTACAGAACCCCCCCCTCAAGGTGCGAACGCCGGGCGCACCAGCACAAAGTCCAGGGGAGGGTCTGGGTGGGCAGTTGACCACGGTGGTGGCTCCGGCTCTGGACGCTGTCCCCACACCACCATAGTCACTCCCCGCTTCTGTCTTCCCCTCCCAATGACCACCCTAAAACTAACATCCCCTAAATGAACGGCCAGCACCGGGAGAAGGGGCAGCACCGGGACAAGGGGCAGCACCGGGACAAGGGGCAGCACCGGGACAAGGGGCAGCACCAGGATAAGGGGCAGCACCAGGATAAGGGGCAGCACCAGGATAAGGGGCAGCACCCGGATAAGGACCAGCACCGGGATAAGGGGCAGCACCGGGACAACGGGCAGCACCGGGACAAGGGGCAGCACCGGGACAAGGGGCAGGTCCCGGCTGAGATACTCTGGCAGATCCTGGCTGAGGGACTCTGGCAGGTCCTGGCTGAGGGACTCTGGCAGGTCCTGGCTGAGGGACTCTGGCAGGTCCTGGCTGAGGGACTCTGGCAGGTCCTGGCTGAGGGACTCTGGCAGGTCCTGGCTGAGGGACTCTGGCAGGTCCTGGCTGAGGGACTCTGGCAGGTCCTGGCTGAGGGACTCTGGCAGGTCCTGGCTGGACGGCTCTGGCAGGTCCTGGCTGGACGGCTCTGGCAGGTCCTGGCTGGACGGCTCTGGCAGGTCCTGGCTGGACGGCTCTGGCAGGTCCTGGCTGGACGGCTCTGGCAGGTCCTGGCTGGACGGCTCTGGCAGGTCCTGGCTGGACGGCTCTGGCAGGTCATAGCAGGACGGCTCTGGCAGGTCATGGCAGGACGGCTCTGGCAGGTCATGGCAGGACGGCTCTGGCAGGTCATGGCAGGACGGCTCTGGCAGGTCATGGCAGGACGGCTCTGGCTGGTCATGGCAGGACGGCTCTGGCTGGTCATGGCAGGACGGCTCTGGCTGGTCATGGCAGGACGGCTCTGGCTGGTCATGGCAGGACGGCTCTGTAGGGAGGAGAAGGAGAGACAGCCTGGTGCGTGGTCTAGGCACTGGCTGCGCTGGAGAGGAGGAAACAGCTGGAGAGAGAACCCGGAGAGACAGCCTGGTACGGGGGGCTGCCACCGGAGGACTGGTACATGGAGGTGGCACCGGGTATACCGGACCGTGAAGGAGGACACGTGCTCTTGAGCACCGAGCCTGCCCAACCTTACCAGGCTGAATGGTGCCTGTAGCCCTGCCAGTGCGGCGAGGTGGAATAGCCCGCACTGGGCTATGCAGGCGAACCGGGGACACCACCTGTAAGGCTGGTGCCATGTACGCCGGCCCGAGGAGACGTACTGGAGACCAGATACGTTGGGCCGGCTTCATGGCACTCGGCTCGATGCCCAACTTAGCCCTCCCAGTGCGGCAAGGTGGAATAGCCCGCACTGGGCTAAGCACGCGTACTGGGGACACCGTGCGCTTTACCGCATAACACGGTGTCTTACCAGTACGACGCCTTCTACCTCCACGGTAAGCACGGGGAGTTGGCTCGGGTATCCTACCCGGCTTTGCCACACTCCTCGTGTGCCCCCCCCCAAGAAATTTTTGGGTCTGACTCACGGGCTCCCAACCGCGTCGACGCGCTGCCTCCTCATACCAGCGCCTCTCAGCCTTCGCTGCTTCCAACTCCTCCTTGGGACGGCGATATTCCCCTGGCTGAGCCCAAGGTCCTCTACCATCCAGGATCTCCTCCCAAGTCCAGGAGTCCTTGTTGCTCAGTTGAGCTTTCCCTTGCCGCTTGGTCTTAGCGTGGTGGGTGATTCTGTAAGGGCTGTCGCTCTCCTCATCCTCGGACGAGGAGAGGAGAGAAGGATCATCAGACCAATACGCAGCTTTCGGGAAATAAGCCATCTTTTTATTTGGAAAACTATGATGGCAACACGAAAGAAACAAAACACTTTCAAAAACACAAAAACAAGAAAACGACGTTGACGAAACCTGAACATAAACTTACATAACTAAACGTAAACTCACGGACAGGAAACAGACGACATCAAAATAAACGAACAGCCAAACAGTCCCGTATGGTACATACATTGACGACACAGGAGACAATCACCCACAAACAAACAGTGAGAACACCCTACCTAAATATGACTCTTAATTAGAGGAGAACGCAAAACACCTGCCTCTAATTAAGAGCCATACCAGGCAACCACAACCAACATAGAAACAGATAACATAGACTGCCCACCCAAAACACATGCCCTGACCTAAACACATACAAAAACAACATAAAACAGGTCAGGACCGTTACAATAATATTAACATGGCTGATTACACACAGTAATAAAGTGGTAACTATTCCAACTTTGGGATTTGCATAGGCTCTTGAGGAACTCATACACCTCTGTTAGCCTCATTAAAGCTACAAAACGATCAGTGTTCAACCTTGACATGGGATGACAATACAACAGAACAGATGAACAGGAATGACATTTACTCTAAGAGGTGGCCCAAAAATATATATATATTAAAGCCACGCCCCTACTAAGCCACACCTCCACTCCAGGGTTCCTCCAGGAACCCGTTGCTACATTGAACAATTAAAGGTTCCTCCAAGAACCCCGCAACTAACCAAAGGTATAAATATGAACCATTGACTAGCAACTAGCAACTAATTCTAAGAGTGTAGGACTCAACAACAGCATGGATTTCTCTTGCTCTCTCTTTTAATCTGTCTATTTCTATCTGTCTCAGTCTCTTTTACCTCCACTCTCTCTCTCTCTCTCTCTCTCTCTCTCTCTCTCTCTCTCTCTCTCTCTCTCTCTCTCTCTCTCTCTCTCTCTCTCTCTCTCTCTCTCTCTCTCTCTTTCTGTCTGTCTTTCCCTCTCTTCTCTCTCTCTGTGGGCTGACTGTGGAGTTTACTTGATGGCTGTGAAATCTGTAGTGTTCTAGGCAAATTCACTGACTGAGGAGGAAAGCACTTAATCATCAGGTGGATGTGTGTGCGTACCATGCAGTACGTGCTTGTATGTGTGTTCAATCGACAGGTGGATGCTGTTTGCGTTAGCTCCTGGCCAGAGGATAGCACCAATGCTTTCTGTTACTCTGTCAGTGGTGTGTGTGTTATTCTCTGAGCGGTTAGTTTGTCTCCATTCAGTCACAGTATGTTTGTAATCAGATTAGCATTGCGCCGTATCTGCTATCCCGATGCATCACTGCACGCTGCCAAATCTGTGTATGTGTGTGTGTGTTTAGAATCTGCTAGCGCAGCGCATCACCCGTTGCTGCCAAATGTGTCTGTGTCCCAGCCTGCCTCCAGCATTTTCCCAGATAACATCTGATCTGATTGTTTGTTGTGCCTTTCTGCTCTCAAAGACCTGATTGTGTGGATAGAGACTCATAATCATCTGTTTATTGGAGCAGATAAGACTTTTATATTCCATAGGGAGATTACATCGCTAGGTTTTATCTCTCTTTGATTTCACACACACACTGCCAACTTTATCACGATGCCAGCAGTGTGTGTCACAGTGTCAAGGATGTGTGTGTGTTTGTGCGTGTGTGCTTGCGTGCACATACATGTGATTGTGTGTGCTATATATGCAACTCTCTGTGGTCCACTCCTTCTAGGTGCCGGTGTCCATGGCTATGTTGACCCCCCAGATGATCAGTCCTCAACAGATGCAGCAGATCCTGTCCCCTCCTCAGCTACAGGCCCTGCTGCAACAACAACAGGCCCTTATGCTTCAGCAGGTAACACACACACACAGACACACACTCCTTCCTGGGCTCAGTCCCAGCCCAGCATGTCTAGATGTGTCTATGTTGAGGTGCTGACACAGGTTGTGATTGTATCCTCTGGCACAGACACACCCCCCCACACACACACAGTCTCACACTTGCCAATTCTATAAAGCCTGTTTAGTCCTCGAGCACCTCCCCATCAGTGAGCATAGCCAAACTCTTACAAATGCTTATTTTAGCAATGTAACACCCAGCCACACACTCAGCCACACACCCAGCCATACACTCAGCCACACACTCAGCCACACACCCAGCCACACACACACTTCGCAGCCAGCGAGAGCTTATGTTAGCCGTCTTTGGGCACCAGTTAACATGTCCTGGTTGTTGGTTGGTTAGGGGTGTGTGATGAGGTGCTCTGGGTGTGTGTTGGAGGCGGGAGTGTGTTTGTTCCGTTTGGTTCGGCACGGCACGGCAACCACTCTTACCTGGCAGGCAACATCTCAAGTCTGTCAAATATTAAACATACATCACACACATAACACACAATCACACACTCACACACTCACACATACAACACAACTGTCAAATATTTAACACAATGCTGTCGTGGCTAGCACCAAACACGCCCCCTGACCTTCTCACCTCACACACCTTAGAAAATTAGGGTTAGGGTTAGGGTTAGGTTGACCCTGCTGCTGGGTTGTTTGGTTGACCCTGCTGCTGGGTTGTTTGGTTGACCCAACTGCTGGGTTGTTTGGTTGACCCTGCTGCTGGGTTGTTTGGTTGACCCAACTGCTGGGTTGTTTGGTTGACCCTGCTGCTGGGTTGTTTGGTTGACCCTGCTGCTGGGTTGCAGGTGTTGGGTCACTTAGTTGGGTTGTTTTCTTTAAAAACTGCTGTGTTATTGAGATATGACCCAGTGGGACGCCCATGAGTGTAAATGTAATTACTGTTCATATGTTCTGTTGCATAGTTATCACATATTAAGGTCGACCATTTACATTTTTGTGGCTTCAATGACGCTTACAGAAGTGAATGAGTTCCCTTAAAGCCTATGTCAGTCCCATTGTTGGGATACAATAAGTTTGAATACTATAAGGGCACAAGGTGAGACCCAAATGCAGACACAGGAGGCAGATGGTTGAGCTCCGATATTTATTATAACAAAAGGGGTAGGCAAAAGGCAGGTCGGGGACAGGCAAGAGTTCATAAACCAGGTCAGAGTCCAAACAGTACCAGGCGATAGGCAGTCTCGAGGTCAGGCCAGGCAGAGTGGTCAGGCAGGCGGATTCGGCGTCAGGACATGCAAGGATCAAAACCAGGAGGGCTAGAAAATAACAGAGACTGGGGAAAATAGGAGCTAGGGAAAACGCTGGTTGACTTGGCAAAACAAGACGAACTGGCACAGAGAGACAGGAAACACAGGGATAAATACACCAGGGACTAATGGGGAAAACAGGACACCTGGAGGTGGGTGGTGACAATCACAAAGACAGATGAAACAGATCAGGGCGTGACAAATACGTTATTATAATAAGTAATAAATCATCATAATATTATAGAAGAATATGTACAAAAATATACACCCCTTGACTTTTTCTACATTTTGTTACGTTACATCCTTATTCTAAAATGGATTACATAATTTTTCCCCCTCATCAATCTACACACGATACCCATAATGACAAAGCGAAAACAGTTTTTTTTTTAACAGAAATACCTTATTTACATAAGTATTCAGACCGTTTGCTATGAGACTCGAAATTTAGCTCAGGTCCATCCTGTTTCCATTGATTATCCTTGAGATGTTTCTACAACTTGATTGGAGTCCACCTGTAGTAAACTAAATTGATTGGACATGATTTGGAAAGGCACACACCTGTCTATATAAGGTCCCACAGTTGACAGTGCATCTCAGAGCAAAAACCAAGCCATGAGGTCGAAGGAATTGTTCGTAGAGCTCCGAGACAGGATTGTGTCAAGGGACAGATCTGGGGAAGGGTACCAAAAAAATTCTGCAGCACTGAAGGTCCGCAAGAACACAGTGGCCTCCATCATTCTTAAATGGAAGAAGTTTGGAACCACCAAGACTCTTCCTAGAACTGGCCACCAGGCCAAACTGAGCAATCGGGGGAGAAGGACCTTGGTCAGGGATGTGACCAAGAATCCGATGGTCACTCTGACAGAGCTCCAGAGTTCCTCTGTGGAAATGGCAGAACCTTCCAGAAGGACAACCATTTCTGCAGCACACCACCAATCAGGCCTTTATGGTAGAGTGGCCAGACGGAAGCCCTTCCACAGTAAAAGGCACATGACAGCCCGCTTGGAGTTTGCCAAAAGCCACCTAAAGGACTCTCAGACCACAAGAAACAAGATTCTCTGGTCTGATGAAACCAAGCTTGAAGTCTTTGGCCTGAATGCCAAGTGTCACGTCTAGAGGAAACCTGGCACCATTCTTATGGTGAAGCATGGTGGTGGCAGCATCGTGCTGTGGTGATGTTTTTCAGTGGCAGGGACTGGGAGACTAGTCAGGATCGAGAGATTCTTGATAAAAACCTGCACAAGAGAGCTCATAACCTCAGACTGGGGAAAATACTTTGTTGAGAAAAATGGGAGAAACTCCCCAAATGCAGGTGTGCCAAGCTTGTAGCGTCATACGTCATACCTTGCAAGCTTGGCACACCTGCATTTGGGGAGTTTCTCCCATTTTTCTCAACAAGGTACTGATTAAAGGGTCTGAATACTTATGTGATGTTTCAGGTTTTTATTTTTAATACATTTGCAAAAATGTCTAAAAACCTGTTTTTGCTTTGTCATTATGGGGTATTGTGTGTAGATTGAAGAGGATTTTATTTTATTAATTCTAAAATAAGGCTGTAACGTAACAACATGTGGAAAAAGTCAAGGGGTCTGAATACTTTCAGAATGGACTGTACACACACTTCCTCTCCTGTACGTGTTGAATAGGCAGCTATTACAAGTATGTAGACAGAACAGTAGTTCTGACAGAGGCAGGGCTGCAACAGATAAATTGAACACACACACATATGTCCAGGGCTTGAACAGACAGTAGATTTAATACGGAATTGTTGCTTTAGGCCATTATAAAATTGCAGTGGGAAGATCTGACAAAATGGATGGTAATGTAAATATGCTGTCTCTCTGGGAATGAGATGGTTAAGAAGAGCTTGCACAGGTCTTTTTACTCTAACGAGGAGAGAGGCGGTGGGGGTGAAACACTTACACACACACACGCTCACACGCACACACTTGTGTAAGGCCGTTTTACCTCTGCTTTTTAAAACCACTTGAGTTTAACACAACTCTCCCACTTAATTAACCACAACATGAATGCCACCTAGTCTATATCAGCAAATCAGCCACAAATCAGCACACACACACACACACACACACTACATGCAGCAATCACAGACCACATCAGTCATCGGATCATTACATTTCATATCCCCATGGAGACTTTGCATTGTGTGTGAGGGAGTGTGTGTGTGTGTGTGTGTGTGTGTGTGTGTGTGTGTGTGTGTGTGTGTGTGTGTGTGTGTGTGTGTGTGTGTGTGTGTGTGTGTGTGTGTGTGTGTGTGTGTGTGTGTGTGTGTGTGTGTGTGTGTGTGTGTGTGTGTGTTAACCTTTAATTACACCACAGCTGATCTGGTTTCTTTCTTGGTGTGTTAGTCAAGGCAAGGTCACAGTAATAGGCTGGCAAGGTGAGTGGCTCTCTTAATGCTACAGAGCCACTGAATCACATCATTAAAAAATACCTTCATTATCACTTAATTATTCTTACAACTCTCCAGCACCAGCCTAGCTTGTAAGTGTGTCTGTGAAAGGGAGGCAGCCAGTGACTTGGAGGAGAGATTAACTCTGCCTATTGAGTATGAAAAGACAGGGAGGTGGGACAGAGGGGAAAATGGGAGGCACAAAGAATAAAGAAGAGAAATGGACAGAATCCGAGGAATAGAAAGAGAAACACACATTCCCCTGTTGTAGGGACAGGCTGTCAGAGCACAGGGAGATGCTTATCTTCATGGAGTGTCCTTGGTAAATGATTGATTCGTTAGTCAAACAAACAGAAACAGGCTGTGTCTCGTCAGTAGTAACAGTACCAGCCAGTAGAAGTCCAATGGCTCCCTGTTATCGTCTCCTTCCCTCATCTTCTCTGATCTGAAACACAGGCTAGTTGTTCACTTCAGACTATAAAGATCAACAAGATTTCATAGTTTCCTTTCAAAATGTGACGTGTTATGGATGAACGTCTATTTAATTCTGCGTGGTTACAGGATTAAACAGAAAGGTTAACAGTTTAGGCATTAACTCTGAGTGGTTAAGGTTAGCGCTATGGTTTGGGGAAGCCTTAAAACAAAATAATGAAAAACGATGCGCTATGACCATCAAGTATCATCGGTATTCTCACAGCTTGCTAGAGCGTTGTGAATGGCGGTGGCGCAGTGGTGTGAGCAACGTGCTCCGAGCATCACGAGTTCGCTCCCAGTGTTGGGCGATGTTTTTTAGTTTCATTTTAGCGCTGAGGATATATCGTTCTCAGGACCTTTTCAAATGACCGAAATCAAAGTTTATTTCTAGGCTGATACACCTTGATTCTCCTTCAAAATGGCCACATCAGAACACGTCCCTCCTCCCCCAACCCGATAGGTAAGCAGCCCATAAATAACAGTGGGTCTGTATCACATCTGTCTCTGGCGCTATGGCGACGCCTTTTCCATGCCAGCTACTGTAGGGCACCAAGATTTACGGGGCGCCTCAAACCTACACCTCTACTGGGCCTGTACACAGACCCACGCCCACCTCTGTCCAGGTGTTTCAGGTGAACATTAAAGAACTATTTTTAAAGGAAGAAAGTCAAACAGAAACAGCTATGTGCGTCTCTCCATGGCTTCAGCCTCTTCCCTAGAGGGACAGAACACTCCTGTTGGGTCATGTCATCTCTCTAACTCTTTCATCCTTTTACCACGTGAGAATCAACATTTATCTTGAAAGACATGTGTGTATTTGATCATGCTAACTGGTTTATCTACCTCTTTTCCCTCGTGATAATGCTCCTCCAGCTGGTTCCCTCCCTGCACACATTATACACCTATACACATTACAATGACATGTTGTCTACCTGCTTTAGTTGTTGTGGAAACTGATTATACATCACATAAACACACACGCCGCCTCAGTCTTACTGCTCTCTATTATACTTTGTGTTATTGCAGCTAGGCCTGGGGTTTGCTGTCACAGGAGGCTTTTGATCAATTTCCCTCCCCTTTTCCCTCCTTCCTGCCTCCCTCCCTCCCCAGCTACAGGAGTACTATAAGAAGCAGCAGGAGCAGCTGCATCTTCAGCTTCTGACTCAGCAGCAGCAGCAGGCTGGGAAGCAGGCAGCCAAAGAGGTGAGACCCCTACTGTGTGGTGTTATCAAGTGCACTCACAAGCACACTCGTACACAGTTGAAGTGGCCAACACGTGAGTTAGGGGATTGTGGAGTAGGGCCCAAGGAGGTAAGCGTTTGCACTGGTGCAGAGTGTTCACCTCTTCTACTCTATCGCCTGTCCTCTTATCGTATCATTCTCTCCTTTCCTCCTTCTGTCCTCTTATTGTATTTCTGTGTTGTGTACCCTGCGTTTCCAAACAGGGATTATGGTAGTGATGGAATATGGCTTTACATTTCTCTCTGCTAACACACCATGCCAAACCCTACTCACAGAGAGCTCTGTCTTAATGCAGGATAAGTATTTATTTACATGGCGTGTAAATGCATGCGTGTATGTGTGTGTGTGTGTGTGTGTGTGTGTGTGTGTGTGTGTGTGTGTGTGTGTGTGTGTGTGTGTGTGTGTGTGTGTGTGTGTGTGTGTGTGTGTGTGTGTGTGTGTGTGTGTGTGTGTGTGTGTGTGTGTGTGCGCGTGCGTGCGTGCGTGAAGCCTGAAGTAAAATCCTGTTGTAGCCTCACTATAAGAGGGGTCTGACACTTTTAATTGTCAATTAACCCCCGCAAGCGGTGAGAACGGTGCCAACACACACCTCCGCAAGGTTCAATCACACTAACAGGGATCATGGGGATCAAGTAGCATCACAACACGTAACAACAAAGAGCATCCACATCAATCACACCAGATTACTGTCATAGAGGTTATGTTGGGAGGGGGGGTTGGTTCATTTCTGATTCTCTGTAATAATGGTATGGGTATAGTAATGCATTTTATTTTGCATCAAACAACACAACATTTTCAGCCACCTCCTTGTCTGAAGGACACGTGGATAAACAGGTTAGTGTCAGGCCCTGCATGTTTTTTTCAAAAGTCTCATGGAATGTAGTCCTACATTGAACACCACACATTGGCTGCTACTGTAGGCTGAATGATAGAACAGATATTTCGCTGTTAAAAAAATGTTATGGGATGCATTTTCTCCATTGTTTTTGATGAAAGGCCACTCTGGTAGGCCTACATTATGATCAAATAGCCACAGACCACTGTCTGAAACTGTAACTTAAAGCAGGTACTAGAGGTCGACCGATTATGATTTTTCAACGCCGATACTGATACCGATTATTGGAGGGCCAAAAAAGCCGATACCGATTAATCGGCCGATTTTATTTATTTATTTATTTGTAATAATGACAATTACAACAATACTGAATGAACACTTTTATTTTAACTTAATATAATACATCAATAATATCAATTTAGCCTCAAATAAATAATGAAACATGTTCAATTTGGTTTAAATAATGCAAAAACAAAGTGTTGGAGAAGAAAGTAAAAGTGCAATATGTGCCATGTAAAAAAGCTAATGTTTAAGTTCCTTGCTCAGAACATGAGAACATATGAAAGCTGGTGGTTCTTTTTAACATGAGTCTTCAATATTCCCAGGTAAGAAGTTTTAGGTTGTTGTTATTATAGTAATTATAGGACTATTTCTATCTATACCATTTGTATTTCATATACCTTTGACTATTGGATGTTCTTATAGGCACTTTAGTATTGCCAGTGTAACAGTATAGCTTCCGTCCCTCTCCTCGCCCCTACCTGGGCTCGAACCAGGGACACATCGACAACAGCCACCCTCGAACCATCGTTACCCATCGCTTCACAAAAGCCACGGCCCTTGCAGAGCAAGGGGAACAACTACTTCAAGGTCTCAGAGCGAGTGACGTCACCGATTGAAACGCTATTAGTGCGCGCCCCGCTAACTAGCTAGCCATTTCATCGGTTACACCAGCCTAATCTCGGGAGTTTATAGGCTTGAAGTCATAAACAGCTCAATGCTTGAAGCACAGCGAAAAGCTGCTGGCAAACGCACGAAAGTGCTGTTTGAATGAATGCTTACGAGCCTGCTGCTGCCTACCACCGCTCAGTCAGACTGCTCTATCAAATATCAAATCATAGACTTAATTATAACATAATAACACACAGAAATACGAGCCTTAGGTCATTAATATGGTCAAATCCGGAAACTATCATTTCGAAAACAAAACGTTTATTCTTTCTGTGAAATACGGAACCGTTCCGTATTTTATCTAACGGGTGGCATCCATCAGTCTAAATATTGCTGTTACATTGCACAACCTTCAATGTTATGTCATAATTACGTAAAATTCTGGCAAATTAGTTGCATATAGCCTGACTCTGCGTGCAATGAACGCAAGAGAAGTGACACAATTTCCCTAGTTTAATATTGCCTGCTAACCTGGATTTCTTTTAACTAAATATGCAGGTTAAAAAATATATACTTCTGTGTATTGATTTTAAGAAAGGCATTGATGTTTATGGTTAGGTACATTCGTTCAACGATTGTGCTTTTTTCGCAAATGCGCTTTTGTTAAATCATCCCCCGTTTGGCGAAGTTGGCTCTCTTTGTTAGGAAGAAATAGTCTTCACACAGTTCGCAACGAGCCAGGCGGCCCAAACTGCTGCATATACCCTGACTCTGTAGCACAGAACGCAAGAGAAGTGACACAATTTCCCTAGTTAAAATAAATTAAATGTTAGCAGGCAATATTAACTAAATATGCAGGTTTAAAAATATATACTTGTCTATTGATTTTAAGAAAGGCGTTGATGTTTATGGTTAGGTACACATTGGTGCAACGACAGTGCTTTTTTCGCGAATTCGCTTGTTAAATCACCCGTTTGGCGAAGTAGGCTGTGATTCAATGATAAATTAACAGGCACCGCATCGATTATATGCAACGCAGGACACGCTTAATAAACTAGTAATATCATCAACCATGTGTAGTTAACTAGTGAATATGTTAAGATTGTTTTTTATAAGATACGTTTAATTCTAGCTAGCACCTTACCGTGGCTCCTTGCTGCACTCGCATAACAGGTGGTCAGCCTGCCACGCAGTCTCCTCGTGGAGTGCAATGTAATCGGCCATGATCGGTGTCCAAAAATCCAGATTACCGATTGTTATGAAAACCTGAAATCGGCCCTAATTAATCGGCCATTCTGATTAATCGGTCGACCTCTAGCGGGTACAGCTTCAGTATTCATAGTAAATTCGCGCTGGAAGTTGCACAGAATTTTCACATCGTTCAAGTTTCTGCTCAGAAGACCCGAAATCTGCTCAGTGCCTAATTTTTTGGGAGGGAACATTGGTTATCAGTTGTCAGAGGTGTCTAAGACATCAATAATATAGTGATTTTATCACAAACACACACACTCTCACACATACAAACACACACACACTCGCCATCCAATTTTCAGAGAGTAGAGGAGAGATGTGACAGTAACAGAGGAAAGGAGAAGTGAGAGAGAAAGAGAGAAAGAGAAAGTTGAGAGAGAAAGACGGAGAGAGAGAGAGAGAAGTGAGAGAAAGAGGGAGAGAGAGAGAGCGAGGTGAGAGAGAGAGGAGCGAGAAAGAAGGAGACAAGAGCAGGTAGGAAACAGAGACAGGCTTCTAGAGAGCTCATGGACTCCAGAGACCATTGTGGGAATTGCATGAGGAGGTTCGCCCTAGATCATCCCTCCTTTCTCCCTCCCGCCATCCTTTCCTCCTCTCTCATCCCTGATCCCCCTCTCCCTGTGGACCCTCTCCCCCCTCGCCTACAGCGGTCAGCCAACTCAACCGTGACCAAAGCAAACCAGTTGTGGTTGACTTGCATGTAGAGACTGTGTCTGATGCTGTTTTCTTTCCTTCTCCTGTCCGAATCTCCGGTTTTGTTTTCCTGTAACAACCAGACAAGTGCAAACACTGGTCACAAACACACTTCCACACACACACCACACACACTCACTCATACACACACACCACAGTTGATGTGTGATGGTTCACCATACCCACTGTTGTGGACATGCATCATCTCCTGTGTTCAGCTCAAGCTAAGCCTGCTGTACAGTCTAACTCAATGCCTTACAGTCATCAGCAGTCCAACTCAGACATATTGATATGCCTCTAGAACCGCAATACTGCTTGTTTTCTTTGCTAGCTGGTGGTTAATTGAATGGTTAATGACATTGATTGGCCCGAGTCTCCACTCACCTGGTGTCCCAGGACTGAGAGGAAGAAGGACAAGCAGCAGGACCTCCAGGTCCAACCTACTAGTTAGATTGGGTATGGCAGGTAGGTTACATAGGTCTACGTAGGTCACCTGCTTATCAAGTGCCCAGGAAATAGAGGTTAGGTCACATGTGTCAACTCATTCCACAGGGGGCAGAGTGTCTGTGGGTTTTCGCTCCACCCTTGTACTTGATCAATGAATTAAGGTCAGTAATTAGTAAGGAACTCCCCTCACCTGGTTGTCTAGGTCTTAATTGAAAGTAAAAACACAAACCCGCAGACACTTAGGGGAAGGGCAGTGCTATTCAAACTTTTTCAGCGGGGACCCTATTTCTACCGCCATCATTTCTCACAACTCCTCCCCAACCCACATGTAATGACACAATCTTAAAATCGGTAAATTTGTATTTTATATTAACAAATAATAGATGGAGAGATAGATGGAGAGAGAGAGAGTTGGAGAGAGAGGGATGGAGAGATAGAGAGATGGAGAGAGAGAGGGATGGAGGGAGAGAGAGAGGGATGGAGAGAGAGGGAGGGAGAGAGAGAGAGAGAGAGGGAGAGAGAGGGATGGAGAGAGATAGGGATGAAGGAGAGAGAGAGATGGAGAGAGGGATGGAGAGAGAGAGAGATAGAGGGATTGAGAGAGAGAGAGGGATGGAGAGAGAGAGGGAGAGAGAGAGAGAGAGAGAGGGAGAGAGATGGAGAGATGGAGAGAGAGAGAGGGAGGGAGAGAGAGAGAGATGGAGTGAGAGGGATGGAGAGAGAGAGGGAGGGAGGGAGAGAGAGTAGGAAAAAAAGACATATCTCCCCTGTGCCTTTTTGAGCGTTTGTGCATCGATGACTGTGACTTTTTGACCTCTTCTCTATTCTCTGATTGTTCCACTCGCTCTTTTCTGTGTAGAAGTGATGCTGAAAGAGTGTGTGTTTGCGCACGTGTTTGTGAGTGGTGCATTGGGCTGGTCAGAAGTCAGCTTGATGAAGTGACTCTGTCTGTCACACTAGCCGTTTGGGACCGTGTGTGTGTGTGTGTGTGTGTGTGTGTGTGTGTGTGTGTGTGTGTGTGTGTGTGTGTGTGTGTGTGTGTGTGTGTGTGTGTGTGTGTGTGTGTGTGTGTGTGTGTGTGTGTGTGTGTGTGTGTGTGTGTGTGTGTGTGTGTGTGTGTGTGTGTGTGTTGTGTGTGTGCGTGCGCGTGTGTGTGACTGGCAGGCTCAGACAGTGTGTGATGTGCTCATAAATCACATTGACAGCCTGTTACTGCGCTAGCTTTGGCCACTCAGCCGCGGCTAATGTAAACAGAACACACACACAATGTGTTAAAGAACCACTACCATGTCTCTGGAGAGAGAGGGTGAGATAGAGGGAGGGACAGGGTAGATGAGGGACATGAAACAGACAGACAGGACCAGGGAGGAGAAGAGATGGACCAAGATAGAGGGAAAGTGTTGAACAGTACTAGAGAGCTTCAAACAGCAAGAGCTACAGATAAGGCCTAGAGTTTTTCCTGATCCTGTCCAAATGACTGAAACAGGAAAAACTCTGGCCCTAGTTACATGGTCAATCAAATAATCTGTACCTAGCTGTAGACACTAAAGTATATTTGGCTTGGTGCGGGTCTATGAGAAGGTTGTTGAGTGTGTAGTTGTGACAGATGTCAAGAGAACAAGCGGTGGAATCTGGCAGGTCAGATTTATTTTTCTTCTCTTCTCTCTCTGGGAAGAAATGCCTGTAGTGCTGACATAGTGACCCTCTGCCTGCCTCCCTAAACACACACACACACCCTACCTCCCCAGATGCCCATTCTGGAAGGAAGTGACCTCGGTGGCGTTCCTGTGAGTTCCTCCTCACTGTTCAAAGACTCGCTGGCCACCACTCGCTCTCCAATAGAAAAACATATATTTAGTTATTTTTCCATCCTCTCTCTCTTGCTCTGCCTATTTCTATCTTTCTCTCTCTCTCTCTCTGCCTTCCTCTATCTTTCCTCTCCCTCTGTTATCTGGGGAAGATAAGGGCCATCTCTCTGGGGGGGACATCAAACAGCGTAACACAGGCTAGGACCGGTACCGACAGGGAAACCAGAATGGGGGACATTCATCACTGCGACACACACTGACGTTATCGCCACATGCCATGTAGTCTATACCACTCACCCCTTCATCTCCCTCCATCCCTTCACCTCCTCCCTTCACCCCTTCACCTCCTCTCTCCATCCATTCACCTCCTCCCTCCACCCTTTCACCTCCTCCCTCCACCCCTTCACCTCCTCCCTCCACCCCTTCACCTCCTCCCTCCACCCCTTCACCTCCTCTCTCCATCCCTTCACCTCCTCCCTCCACCCCTTCACCTCCTCCCTCCACCCTTTCACCTCCTCCCTCCACCCCTTCACCCCTTCACCTCCTCCCTACACCCCTTCACCTCCTCCCTCCATCCCTTCACCTCCTCCTTCCACCCCTTCGCCTCTCTCCATCCCTTCACCTCCTCCCTCCAACCCTTCACCTCCTGCCTCCACCCCTTCACCTCCTCTCCCTCCATCCCTTCACCTCCTCCCTCCTCCCTCCATCCCTTCACCTCCTCCCTCCACCCCTTCACCTCCTCTCTCCATCCATTCACCTCCTCCCTCCATCCCTTCACCTCCTCCCTCCACCCTTTCACCTCCTCCCTCCACCCCTTCACCTCCTCCCTCCACCCCTTCACCTCCTCCCTCCACCCCTTCACCTCCTCTCTCCATCCCTTCACCTCCTCCCTCCACCCCTTCACCTCCTCTCTCCATCCATTCACCTCCTCCCTCCATCCCTTCACCTCCTCCCTCCATCAATTCACCTCCTCCCTCCACCCCTTCACCTCCTCCCTCCACCCCTTCACCTCCTCTCTCCATCCCTTCACCTCCTCCCTCCACCCCTTCACCTCCTCCCTACACCCTTTCACCTCCTCCCTCCACCCCTTCACCCCTTCACCTCCTCCCTACACCCCTTCACCTCCTCCCTCCATCCCTTCACCTCCTCCTTCCACCCCTTCGCCTCTCTCCATCCCTTCACCTCCTCCCTCCAACCCTTCACCTCCTGCCTCCACCCCTTCACCTCCTCTCCCTCCATCCCTTCACCTCCTCCCTCCATCCCTTCACCTCCTCCCTCCACCCCTTCACCTCTCTCCATCCATTCACCTCCTCCCTCCATCCCTTCACCTCCTCCCTCCACCCTTTCACCTCCTCCCTCCACCCCTTCACCTCCTCCCTCCACCCCTTCACCTCCTCCCTCCACCCCTTCACCTCCTCTCTCCATCCCTTCACCTCCTCCCTCCACCCCTTCACCTCCTCTCTCCATCCATTCACCTCCTCCCTCCATCCCTTCACCTCCTCCCTCCATCAATTCACCTCCTCCCTCCACCCCTTCACCTCCTCTCTCCATCCATTCACCTCCTCCCTACATCCCTTCACCTCCACCCCTTCACCTCCTCCCCCCACCCCTTCACCTCCTCCCCCCATCCCTTCACCTCCTCCCTCCACCCCTTCACCTCCTTTCTCCATCTATTCATCTTTTCACCTCCTCCCTCCATCCCTTCCCTCCTTGCCTCCATCCCTTCACCTCCTCCCTCCACCCCTTCACCTCCTCCCCCCATCCCTTCACCTCCTCCCTCCACCCCTTCACCTCCTCTCTCCATCTATTCATCTATTCACCTCCTCCCTCCATCAATTCACCTCCACCCCTTCACCTCCTCTCTCCATCCATTCACCTCCTCCCTCCATCCCTTCACCTCCTCCCTCCACCCCTTCACCTCCTCCCTCCACCCCTTCACCTCCCCCCCATCCCTTCACCTCCTCCCTCCACCCCTTCACCTCCTCTCTCCATCTATTCATCTATTCACCTCCTCCCCCCATCCCTTCACCTCCTCCCTCCACCCCTTCACCTCCTCTCTCCATCTATTCATCAATTCACCTCCTCCCTCCACCCCTTCACCTCCTCTCTCCATCCATTCACCTCCTCCCTCCATCCCTTCACCTCCTCCCTCCATCCCTTCACCTCCTCCCTCCACCCCTTCACCTCCTCCCTCCACCCCTTCACCTCCTCCCTCCACCCCAACACCTCCTCTCCCTCCACCCCAACACCTCCTCCCTCCACCCCTTCACCTCCTCCCTCCATACATTCACCTCCTCCCTTCCATCCCTTCACCTCCTCCCTCCATCAATTCACCTCCTC